>NW_016107459.1:2384310-2408528 GCF_001604975.1 Cebus imitator | reverse complement strand
AAATAGCATGTGCAAATCCAACCTTTTTTTTTTTAACCTGGATGCTTTGGATCCATCTACATATTTTGCCATCATTAGCTTTTCTAATTTCTAGGATACAAATTGCTGTCGATCCCAAAATAAACTACTGAATATTCTCTATTCATTTTTATGCACCCCATATGTTACCCAAAATGATGGGCAAATCTACCTTAAAGAACCACCAAGTCTGTTCTGAAAGGATGGTACTGGGAGAAAGACAATTTGGCTTTCTTCCTGAGTGGAAGAAAAGAAACACCTTCAGAGGAGCTAGAATATTTTGTGAACCCCACGCAATACTGTAGCATAACACAGTGATTCAAATACTTGTCAATTTCAAAGTAAATTTGGAGACTATATATTCGAATCCCCCTCTATAACATTAGGTAATTTGAATAATTTTCCACTTCAAGTATGTCAACACAATGGTTTTTATGATTGCACTTCTTTTGTTCCTACTTTGGAGATGGGAGGCACTGGCTGCAATATACCTTGAGAGACTATCCCCTGGCAGGGATTAGTCATGTAAGGAGACTCTTCAGAATAACTCATCTGCTTCCCTTCCTGAGTGTTCCACTGTCTTTGTGACTGTTTTTTGTTTTAAATTTTTTATTGTTTACTTAACATAGCCTGCAAGTGACCCATCCGGTATTCATTTGGAACGATGCGCCTTAGTGAGGCTTTTTATGACACCCTGCAGATGTCAGGCAGCAGTCCCACGGTTCTCACCATCACTGGGGATGCACGTTCAGCCTGGATCATCTCTCTGTGAAAAGCTCCACAAGAATATCTTTTTCATTATTTAACACCCACTTACGATGTTTTATTTGATTGTTTGATCTTCAGGTTCACTTATTTAGCCCAAAGTGAAAATATAGCACCTATTCCCATTCTAAATACTAGTAAATGTTCTAAGTTCTGAAAATGGGAAAGAATTATGATTTTTCTTAAAATTTCAAAACTTGCATGAGGCATAAGTGGGAAGGCACCCTCAGGTTGAAACAAAAATCTATTAGAAACTTTTCTTATGCTCATAAGAAAATAAGACAGTGATTTGTTTACAAAAATCATATAAATAATTCTTAAACACCATTTTGGTTACAAATAGATATGAATTTATTTATAAATAAGCAATGCATCTATGATGTTTGGAAGTTATCATTGCTAAAATGTTATCCTCTATTTAATTATTCATTCTTTTTGATAATGCATAAACCCCTGTGATTATGTTCTTAAGTTAAGGATTAAAATAGCTCTATTTTAGACGCTCCTACTTTTCTGGCTTAAAAGAAAAGCCTTTCATATACCACCCAGGATAACATCCAGTAACAATTCCTAGGGCTTCAAACTTCTCTAATCAGGCTCTTAAGGACACTGTGCTCAATACTTGTGGTCTTTAATTGCAGATGACAAAAACAAACAGTAACCATTTCATTTCCATAGGAACCAATGCGTTATTATGCAGCTGCCAATGATGCTCTAGTTCCAGCTCCTCCAGCATGGCGACTTTGCCTTCACCAAATATTTTTCCTTTAAAAGTAAACCAATACGGAGCTTTTTAGTGAGTCTTGCGGTATGGCTCAGGATCAATAGTTGCCAAACAGATTTTATGGGATCAAGAAAATAAGATGTTTCTTTCCATCCACACATCTAGCACCTTTCTGTTATGTAATAGAAATGCTACCTTGCGAATAATAATATTGTTCTTTATGTCATACTTTTAGCTTATGCAAAACTATTTATATCATCGTATTTCATCTTGTGCTTCTTGAGAAGACTGGTTTACAGTAAAGATTAGCAGTTATTTTATTAAAATGCTTCATTATTTAAGGTGAATACTAGTGACTTTAATAATAGTTGTAGAGTTTAAAAATACGAAGAACAGAAACCTGTGTTGTGTTCACATATCTTTTGCCCTCTCTAGACTGTTCCTAGAGGGAAAAACCTGTTTCTTATGCATCGTTGTATATGGAGTTCCCAATACAGTACGTTGAAAATAAGCAGTCAACAATTCTATTGAATAAATGAATGGATGGCTAAATGGATGTAAGTGTTGCTACAAGTCATTTGCTGAGATTGGCAGTGTTCTGAGATTTACACCTGAAAATTAAAATATCCTGCTTTTTTTTTGTTTTTTGAGATGGAGTTTTGCTCTCCTTGCCCAGGCTGGAGTACAATGGTGCAATCTTGGTTCAACTCAACCTCCGCTTCCTGGGTTCAAACAATTCTCCTGCCTCAGGCTCCCAAGTAGCTGGGATTACAGGCATGCACCACCATGCCTGGCTAGTTTTGTATTTTTAGTAGACATGGGGTTTCTCATGTTGGTCAGGTTGGTCTCGAACTCCTGACCTCAGGTGATCCGCCTGCCTCTGCCTCCCAAAGTGCTGGGATTACAAGCATGAGCCACCACACCCGGCCACAATATCCTGCTATTTTGATACCTTCTCTTTTCTTCTTTTTTCTCTTTTGTCTCACAAGTCATGTAACTAAAGCAGGTTACTCATAAATTTTTACTAGGAAGATGTTTTAGAACTGAAAACCCCACGTTTCCTCCTCTAGGATCTGCTCTATGCTCTGCTTTCAA
This sequence comes from Cebus imitator, assembly GCF_001604975.1. Taxonomy (NCBI): domain Eukaryota; kingdom Metazoa; phylum Chordata; class Mammalia; order Primates; family Cebidae; genus Cebus; species Cebus imitator. The sequence continues at coordinate 2,405,926 of NW_016107459.1, read as the reverse complement.
TTAGGATGTGTTCATGAATCCTTCTGCCTCACGGTTTGGACTCTGAGCCTCAGTCTCTGCTTGTGCTTCATTCAGTGTTCACCATTCATGGCATGGTTGGGCTTCTTGCCCTTTAAATCAGGAGAGCCCGGCATCTTCCTAAGCTGAGACTGCTCTTACCACGACTTCTTCCTGAGCGCCCTTCCTCTTAGCAGCAGAGCCTTCTTGTTCTCCCTGTTAGGAATGTGTCCACCTATTCAGCAGCTCTGTGATCCCTGCAGCCACCCATCTCCAGACATAGAATGCAGTTAGGTACTGCAGCCTGGCTGCCACTCCAATCACTGGCCTTATTCATCAGCCCTTTCTTTAGTGCTGTATGTGGCTGGAAGCCTGGTTTTTCTCCAACATGAAAGCCCAGTGTTTAGTTAGTGGGGAGAGCACAGCATGTTTGAGGGTGGCAGCTGGAAGACTACCTTCCCCACCAGAAGCAGATCAAATGGTCATTTGAGATATTTCCAGGTTTCCTTGTTTAAAAGGCAGACAGATCAAAGACACTGTCACCCACTAAGATTTGAAGACTGGCAGAGCAGCCTCAAGGCCTTCACGCCCTCATGACCCCTCACTGTTTACTGTTTGTGGTGACTTTGCACTATGTGATTTGCCTGTCTACCTTAATCAGAGGATCTGGAGAATCAAATACTAGTACACTTAAATATTCTGTCTTGAATATCAACAAGAATGAGGCTATTTGTTAATTATTTGAATAAGTTGGAAGAAAGTCATCTGCATATGTTGTTTTTAAATTTGCTACATAAACCCAGGATACATGCCAGTGATCGTTGTAGTTTTTATTTTTTATTTTTAGAAAAGTTCTAAAACATTACAGCAGTTATTTCATTCAGAAAGCTTTATCTGACTTTCCCTTAAAACCAGATTACCTCCTGTATGTTGTCATATTATAAGAAGCTACCCTAGAACTCGGCATTTCTCCTGAAATTCTCATTTTTATAGTTAGGGTTAACTTGGCTATATTCTCCACTAGAATGATAAGGGTCTTTCTGAGCAGAGGATGGATCTTACTTATAATTTTTATCCCTAATGTCTAATATAATTTTATCCCTAATGAACAAGTTTATCACTCAGTATTTATTGAATTTCTGAATATAAATTCCTTCTATACATTGTGCTCTTGTCTTGTGACTAGTTTGAATGTCTCATTTTTTGGCTGTCTACATTTATAACTATTTACTGTTTATCAACTTAGGTATACATATGTCAAACAGAGTATAGTTAGAAAGAGAAAGGGAGGGAAAGTGAGTATTGAGTAAATGTTTTGCCCATGCAGTAATGGTTAAAAAAAACAGCAATGGATTTTCTTGAATACAGTTATATTTTATGGTGTTTCACACACAGCTTTCTCTCTATTCACTCACCTAAAAAAACCCAAGGCTCTATCAACTTGATTGAGGAAAGGATTGTGGGAATCACTGAAGAGATAAAAAGTCAATAAATAGTTCCAGCTGCCAATCATATAACCACAAGATAAAAAAAGAAAATCGAAAGAGGCAAATAAATGTTTCCATTAATTTGGGTACATTTTCACATATAAAAGGATATCTTGGGTTAGCAGGGAAAGCAATCTGTCTTTACCAGCAGCTTTTCAAGGGTGGTCACTATTATCACCACGCATCACCTCTGATTGACTTCCTCCTTGCTGCCGTGTTCTGTTAGGAGCCGGATTAGGAAACAGAGTCCAGGCAGTGCAACAGCATGCTGCAAGTGGGCTTGCCAAATCAAAGGCCCGGGGTTTTCATTGTTGTTATTTTCGTAGAGAAAGACTAAGGATAATGTAACAAAAAAAATTCAACTGGCCAGAAAACAGGAAAATGTGTCATTGTTAACTGTTTATTCTATTCATCAGCTTGAGATATTTATAAGGTAAACCTGAAATAGTATTTAGATTAATGTGAATACTTGATTCTCTTGTTGGCATTGTATTTGTACTTTAGATAAGCCAACAATAATTTATAATTTTACTTAGGGAATATTTTTCTACTTATATTTGATTATAATATGCTCATAATACAGTATTTTAGTCACAGAGCGTGACAACTTCTTTTTTTGATTTCTCTCCTCTGACGTCTATGCAACTTGCTCTTGTCTTGTGCTTCATGTTGGAAAAGGGCTGCATCACATCTTAACTTCATGGGAAGAATCAGTCAAATGTTAAGTAAATTATTATACATTTTATGCCTTGCACTATCCTTGGAGGAAAAAGATATTTTGCATTAAGAAGTCTTCCCTTCAAGCCTTTTGAAAAAATAAATGCAGGATCTGTTTATATCATCAGAATACTTAACTAAGCAGAATAGCTATCATTGTCAATAATTTAAAATTATAATTTATGAACATGCTCTATAATAATAAAATGTGTTTGTAGACTTTAATATGCCAAAATATCAGAAAATATTTTAAACCATCCATTGTGCCTATGTAGAAAATATGCTATTTATAATTTTTGTGAATAATAAGCATATTTTATATATCTGTGTGGCAGTTAGAACTGTAAGATGGCCCACATGATCACTTCCTCCTGATAGACACACTCTGTGTAATCCTATCCTAGTAATAGTGGGTGGACCCAGGAAACTGATGAAATATCACTCCCATGGTGATGTTACATTATTTGTCAAAAGAGATTTTGTAGCATAATTAAGGTTCAGAAACAGTTGACACTGTATGTATTATTCCGTTTTCACGCTGCTGATAAAGACATACCAAGATTGGGTAATTTATAAAGAAAACGATATTTAATGAACTCATAGTTACATGTGGCTGGGAAGCCTCACAAACATGGCAGGGGATGAAAGGCACGACTTACATGGCAGCGGACAAAAGAGAATGAGAGTGAAGCAAAAGCAGCTTCCTTTTATAAAACCATCATATCTCATGGGATTTATTCACTACCATGAGGGAAGTATGGGTGTACCACCCCCAATGTTCAATTATCTCCCACTACGTCCCTCCCACAACATGTGGGAATTATGGGAGCTATAATTCAAGATGAGATTTGGGTGTGGACACAACCAAACCATGTCACTGTGTTAGACAAATGGAAGATAAGCACATTGCTAACTATTTAAGTTATTGCATAAAGAAAAATTATTATTAGAATGGCTATTTAAAATTTAGTATTATGAGTTTATTTGTATAAATGGATAGACTTCTTGAAAATGCAACCTATCATAAAGAAATACGCCGAAGAAAAAAACCAAAAAAACACCACATGGACAGTTCCATCCACAAACAAGTATGTAAAATGCAGTTACCCACAATCCTAATGGGGGTACTCACTGGTAACTTTTTATTCCTGCTCCTTTTCAAAAATGCAGTTTTCTTCTATTTGATTCAAAGAAAGATGTATTTTCACAAGAAATAATTGGAATCTGAATTAAGTACATGTCAGTATATTTTGATTCCCACTATTATCAATGACAATCTGTTACCATTTAAAATAATAAAGTGCTTAATGTTATATTTCATGCACATTCCTAATCCATGAATGAGTGATAAACATGTTACATATTTATAAAATTATGAAAAATACTTGTTTCAAACTTATGGTAATTATATTATCATAATAAATGACTGCTATTCTATAATGAGAGCCTTATAGGGAAATTCTTTTAGGCCATTCTGGGATCATATGGAAAACCACCTTTGGAATGACATTCAAGTCTCCCACTTTTGAGGAAGTTGGAACCTATACTAACTGCTCTGCCTCTATCTATATTGTCCTCGATAAAACAGAGTCAGTTGCCCCATTGTTCAAATATTTATAACTTATAAGGAGGTTTATCAAATCCACTGCATTGAATTGGCTTGAAATTATAGTCTATTTATACATTTATTGTGCTTTTTCCATTTACAATGTGACATATGAGTCTGATATATGCTCAGTCAATTACATATGCATAATCATTATTGAACCAAAATAGACAATGGAGGGTCTGGAGCCAGTAGAGTCTGATACCTTAATGGGCCTTTAGAGACTTGTAATACAGTGATTACTGGAATAATAGAGTCAATCTACTGAATGACTTTGTACGTTTTGATTTTTTAAAACTCTTCAGGTACAAAACAAAGTTCTTAGAGGAAGTAATATTAAAAGTCACAATCACAATGCCATATGAAAAGATTTGAATTCCAGATGTATTTGACTATGCTTCACATAGGAAGGGATGAGGAAATTAAAGAGAAATTTAAGAGTTTGTTCTACTTGGAACCACTGTAATACTTTTACCTCTAATCAAAGAAAATATAAAGTGGGATTCAGAGTTCTTTTAACTTTATATTCTTTCTAAAAATAGATGTAGTGGATAAACAACTCAGGAAAATTCCTAGAAGGGTATCAGGAGTGTAAATGAAAATATACTAATAATGTCCACATACCTAGTTCAGAATTTCAAGATAAGAGAAACCAGGAATCTTTTTAGAGCAATCACCAATAAATTATAATTCTATAATTAATTTATATGTTAAGGGATAAAAGTTGGGTTAAGTTAAACTGATAGATATAAATTCTCATCATACCATTTAAAATATGAGATTACTGTGGACTTCAATATTCTATTAAATAATAGTAATAATAGCACTTAGCCATTGGATCATTACAGGGATTAAAAGAGTAGGCATATGCAAAACTATAGGAAGTACTCAATTAAAATTTCAGGATTAAAACTCATTTTCAGGGTAGTTTGATTATTAAAATATACTTTCTCTGTCACACAGGTAATAGGTGCTTATGAAATTTTGGTGTAAAGGAATAAATGAATGATAATAATTAAAGACCTTAGAAGAGATCTCACTGAAGTCTTTTCCATTCTTCAATTAGTTCTGGTGAGGGGGGCTATAGATTTTTGTGGTTCAAAGAAAAGAAATGAAAAACAAATTTTAAAATTTTAGAAAGAAAAAAGAGATGGAAAAGACAAACTAAAACTACATATTTGTCATCTCCATGAAAAAAGAAATATCTAATGGGAAAAGCAGAAAATTCCACGGTATGTATTATTCAACCACTTTTTTACTTGAAAGAAAAATCATATTCAGCAAAATTCTATTAATAGATGTGATACAGACATCTTCCAAACCATGTTTTTATCTCAGTTACCTCTATCTTCTAGTCAAAACAGAAGTAAGAGTATCACACTGCAATGGGACAGACTCACTCCAGTGGTAAGTTCCATTTTGATTCATCTGAAACTTCTAAACCCCTAAAAAAATTCTGGCCCTATATTAATAATGGGCAGCTTGGAGCCTCATTTCCTTGTAAACTTGCATTGAAGCTATTTAAAAAAAGAAAAAATTAAGGGATAAAATGTACACACACACACATACACACACACACATATACCACACAAACTGATCTTAGATTGGAAATTTTGGACTCTTTTCTAAGGATAGATTCTTCTAGGTTATAAACAAAAATAAATAAATATTAAAATAAAAATAAAGCTCTTCACACTTCTCAGCATTCTATAGAACAGAACTCCAAGAGTGGATTTGCAGAGTTCTCTGCCCAACCTCCTCAGGCTAAAATTAAGGTGTTAGCTGGGGCTGCCAACTCATCTGAGGTTCAGATCCTTCTCCATGCGCTTTGGTTGTGGTTGTAGACAGAGTTCAGATGCTTGTGTTGTAAAGCAGAATTCCCTGTTATCTTGCTGTGAGTTCTTAAAAAGGCAGTCTAATTCTTTTTCTATCTCTGCGTCTACCTTTATCTCAATCTCTGATATTTCTGTCTCTCTTTCTCTTTCTTCTCTCTCTTTCCAAGGTCTGTGACTGAGGATTCAGAATTAAATAGTTAAAAACTTCAATGTGACCCTAGTACTACAACTGCTGAAATATTAACAGCATAAAATGCAGGCCAATGGGAAACATGATTGTAGACCAGAAGCCGTTCAGCTGTGCGCTCTTGTGTTGTTGGTTCCTGAGAGTAGAATCTCCTGTGCTTTTCCCAGACAGATGAAAAGTGACAAGGGTGGTAGGAGTATTTGATAATGTTACCAGAATTCTTTGAAAGCAAAATTTGGCAGATGGATAGAGAAGACAAGGAAAGGGGTTCATGTTTGTATTTGTTTGTTTGTTTCAAGAAACATGTTTTTAATATGGTATAAAACACCCCAAACAAATCTGTACCCTGTATGAAAAATGGTTCCCTTCTTCATTATTTAAAGTATATTTGTTTGTAATCAGTACACATAGCATGTCTGAAAAAAGGAAAATAACAGAAAATAGGTGTATTCCTAATGTTTCACAATTCAAATTGAAATGAACTCAGAAAGCAACACTGAGTAATGTGACATAAAATATTCTTTAAATTCTTATAAATTTAAATATTTAAATTCTTTAAATATTCTTTAAACATGGAGGTAAACGTATTGTTGGGAATTTCTGATTCGCTTTTAACTTGGTCATTTAAACATTACGTCAGTTGATTCACTTAAGAGTATCTAATGAGTTCTGCAAATGCACAGAATTTTCTGGGAACATTGAAGTTAGAGATGAACATAGTATTAATATCTTATTGCTCATATTATTTAAAATATTAAAAGTCAGTCATTTCTTTGGTGGAAATAATTGCAGTCTTAGAAAATGTTCTCATTTGCTTTCAATTTTCTGAACAAATAAATCTCAACCTCATATTTACATAGGGAACTGAATCTTTTAATAGTATTTATATAAGTCTCATCAATAAATGTGTTCTACACATTAAGCGTGATGGAATATCTAATTATATTTTTAAAAAGAAAAACTTTGATTTTTACACATGGGTACATCACTTCACCTTCTTCAACTTCCCGGACATTTCCAATGTCCAAATTTTGGTTATTTCCTCAATATGTCTTTGGCTTCAGGAATTTTCTTCTTTACTCAAGCAATATCTGTTATTTGAAAATCAAGTGTAAAGATAGCCATTCACTTCAATTTCAGGATTTGTATTGAACACTGGAAGCAAATTAATCTCTTGTACCCCCAAATTAAGAAGATTATAATGACACAATCAGTGAAAATGTACAGATTTATTACAGTTGAGTTTACCAAAGCAAGTTAATCTATTTCTATCACCACTGCGGTTAAGTTCCTTTAACTCAACGAATTTTCCATTTCTACAATTGACCTCCCTGCAGTCTTAATAGCCAACTTGTATATTTTCCTTATATTTAAATCCTAAAGGATTTAAATATGAAATCAATGTATACTATAATTTTATTTTACTTCAACACATTTATTATTATTATTATTTTATTTTACTCTCTCTTAGTTGGCAATGTGTTACTCCATATTAAGGCTTTCATTGCCTTATAATTATTACCATTATACACATGAAAGACATATGAGGGGAGTACCTCTACCTGCAGCCACTCAGCAATATAATGGGCTGTGTGTTTTTCACATGGAACAAAGTCCCTAGATGTCACTCTCAGGCGTCATTGGGTAGCAGTCATTTCTTCAGGACATCAACTATCATCTGTATAGCTGGCTTTCAAGCTTGTGGTTTCAGACATTGGTGCATTTAATTTCATTTCATAGGTATACTGATGTATCAAACCAAAATTCCAATTTAAAATGAAAAACATAATTGTTACCTAAGTGGAATACTCCTATGGACATAGTAAACATGGTCTAAATACATGTGAAGTCAAATCATGTAGAATGTTAAGCTACTAATAACTTCAACTAATATCTCGAGGACAAGAATATCAAGGTCTGTATGACAAAAGCGTTTTCTCTCTGTAGGCAGATGTACATGGAAAAATACGCCATAGAGGTCGCTTGGAATCAGAATCAGAGTAAGAATTAGATAGGCCACTTTTTTTTTTCTTTTTTTGAGACGGAGTCTTTCCCTGTCTCCCAGGCTGGAGTTCAGTGGTGCGATTATAACTCGCTGCAGCTGCCTCAAACTCCTTGACTCAAGCAATCCTCCAGCCTAGCCTCTCAAGTGGTTTAATTTTTTGTAGAGATGGAGTTTTGCTACGTTGCCCCAGCTGGTCTCAAACTCATGCAAGCAATCCTCCTGCCTCAGCCTCCCAACCTGTTGGGATTGCAGGTAAAAGCCACCACACTTGGCCTAAATTGCATGCTTAATGGTTTTGGGGCATTACAGGTGGACACCAAATGCAATCAGGGTTTTGTTAATGGAGAGGGAACAACACAACCCCTTGTGTCTATCTCCACCTTAGACATGATTTTGCCAATAGGAAAGAACTCTTTATGTTTATTGCCCAAACCTCATACTTTTCTACAATGTTTGAAAGACACTTTGAAATTGACCTCTGTCATGCCTCTTTTAATATGATCTCATGGATGGTTAATAGTCTTCTGCCTTCCCCAGGGATTGAGACACTATTTTAATACATATGTTGTATCCATTTTTCACATTCCTCTCTCTTGTTTTCTTTTTTTTTTTTTTTTGAGACGGAGTTTTGCTCTTGTTACCCAGGCTGAAGTGCAATGGCGCGATCTCGGCTCACCGCAACCTCCGCCTCCTGGGTTCAGGAAATTCTCCTGCCTCAGCCTTCTGAGTAGCTGGGATTACAGGCACGTGCCACCATGGCCAGCTAATGTTTTGTTTGTATTTTTAGTACAGACGGAGTTTCACCATGTTGACCAGGATGGTCTCGATCTCTTGACCTCATGATCCACCCGCCTTGGCCTCCCAAAGTGCTGGGATTACAGGCGTGAGCCACCGCACCTGGCCCTCTCTCGTTTTCTTACGTTTCAGTCTTATAATTTAACATTAAGAGAGCCATATAATTTCTTATTATTTTCAAGTTTTTGAAAAATATCTCATTCTGGGCTGTAAATATTGACAAGTATATATTTATTAATGTCTTTCCCATACACTTAATTTTATAATCTAATTAACATTTCTAATTTTATAATTGTAAGTTAGATTTATAATTTTAAAGATTTTATAATTATAAAATTAGAAATGTTCAGCAGATCTTTGGATACTGACATGATCAAATCAAATCATTAGAAAATGAGTTTTATATGTGTCTACAGTTTATGCCATTAGTCACAATGGCAACCAGAAAATCATTAAGTCGTGAAGTGAAGTCATGAACGCTTGGTGAAGAACCTGGTAGGTTGAAGAGTGAATCAAGTATACCTGTAGCTAATTTTATAGTACTCCTAATTCACGTCTTCCTCAGGGTATCATTTCCCCTCCTCCACAAATCCCACTTGAAACTGGAAACAAATTTACTGTCTGAATAACTGATTGCTCTCTCAGTGACTTTGAAAAATTACTTGCATCATTAAAAATTCATAGACAATCACGTTTTGGAGAATACTGGCGTATGTAATCATAGTACCTCCTGCTATGCCACTGTACTATTACAATCTTCTGAACTTTAAAAATGATCTCAAAGACATTAACCTTGCTCTAGGTATCTAGTTAAATCAAAAGTTTCTCACTGATTTTTCTTCCTCAAATATTCTACATATTCTCCATATGTAGAAAATTCTTCCACCTTTTTCTGCATATGGAGAATAAGAAACAGAAAATCATAGAAGAGTCTGATTGACTCTAAATTTTTGTGACACGTCAGAATGACTCTTTCAAACTGCCACAAAGTGTCAAATGAAGAGTTTCAGATATTTTTTTTTATTGAGGTGAAGTTTACATAACACATAACCATTTTGAAGGGTAACACTGAGTGGCATTCACAATGTTGTGCAACTACCACCTCTGTCTAGTTTCAAAACTTTTATCACCATAGAACATCTTCTACCCTTTAATTAATCACTCATAGTTCTCCCTCTTCCCTTCTCCTGGCAACCACTAATATGCTTTCTGTATCTATGGATTTGCCTATTCTGGATTTCAATTGTTTTCATTTTAAATATGTACAAATTACAAATTCTGCTTATGTGTTGATTGTATGCCTCATTTTTCTTGAGAAATGAGATGTAGAGGACTAGGCTGTGAAATCCTAGTACTAATTCCTGGAAACTGACAAGATGGTAAAGTGTCACCATTTGCAGCCTTCTGATACCTCTCCCAGGGCGAGTATCACCCTCTACTGTAATGATCTGCTTATTTATCTGTCTTCCCTTCAAGTCAGTAATCACTGGTGGGCTTTTACTTTCTAGCTTTAATGTTTAGCACAATGCCTCTATATGTTTGAGTCTTTGGTATTTGTTGAAGGAAATGAAGGGAAACAGAAAGAGAAGAGGTGGAGTTCATTGGTGGTGTTTTGGCCCTAGATGAATAAATAAATAAATGATTTTACTGGATTCTTCTTTTTTGTTTTTTTCTATCTTCTCTCTCTCTTTTTTTTTCTTTTCTTCTTCTTTTTTTTTCCCCCTGATGTCTGACTTTCCCAAAATTAGTTTGAAGAATATGGAATTAGCCCCAGAATATATTTATGGTATTAAAATTGACCTTACATTCAGCTTTATGAGCATATATGCAATGATTACGTGCCATGTATTATTATCTAATAGGTAAAGAGCTATGTTGAATTATCTGGTGATGCAATCTGATTTTGATCTGCCTCTTTTCTTTTACTAGGCATTCTTTCCTCTTGCACAACCCTTGTCTCTCAACCCACCTCCAGCACCTTGCCCAAATCATCAGGACTTAGTGTGTTAGGTTCAGTCAATGGACACGCACCCAGTGCTAGCGTGAGACAACTGGTTAGATGACTGCTTGCAGAAAAGGGAGAAACACTAGTTTCAAATCCCTTTCTTCCTCCTGTATATTTTCTCTAAACTGATTATTTTGCATGGGATAGTAGGACACATGATCATATGAAAACCCAGTGTCAACTACACTCCATTTCCTATAAGACAGCTTCCTTCTAATGGGCAGATGGGCCACCACAAAGAGTAGTATCAGTTTAGCAATGGATAAGATAAGCACTTTCTTTTACCTTATCATCTTTTTTTTTCACTTCCTGTTTAAAGATAACTCTACAAATGCTGGTAGAGCTTTGTTGTCTGTATGAAAAAAAGCCAATGGTAAACAAAAGCCTTCCCTATAATTCTTTAAACCTCAATGTCCATGAGCCTTCATTCTGTTGGCTTGGACAAACAATTCCTTCACAGGTGAGGCATTAGGAATGTATTTTAATCCTGTTTCCAAGGTTCTGTGAAGATAGTGCTACCCATGTGATTTTTGGAGAAGAATGAGTCCTTGTTGATTTTACAGAATTTCTAGGGAAATTATTTTCTGCTCATTTCATCTTTCCTCTGGGTAACACACGACATTATCTTGTATGGTAGTGTCTGCTGTTTGCTTCTCAGTGCCATTAACATACATCTGGGCCATCCTTTGTGTGGAACTGTCCCCTGGTGAAACCCTCCGTGGTTTGGGATGGAGAAAGACTACAATTTACAGAGTCCATTATCACCTCTGGACGTGTAGAATGATAATGGAAGTGACAGAGGTGCAGCTGAAAATTGGCTCTTAATATTTTATGTGTTCAAGCAAAGGATTGGAAATCTCATGCTGCTCTTCAGGGAAAATGAAGTATGTAGGATTTTTTTTTTTTTTTAATCAGAAAGTTATACGCAAATAGTTGACTGCAGGGTTTCAAAGAAAGTGTTACAGCATACTCATTTCTTGTTAAACAGTACTTTTCACTAGGGAAAATACTTCTGTGTTAAAAATCAATATATGAAAGCAAAGAATATCCAGCATGGAAGCAAATTTAAACTCGTGTACCATTTACATTACCATTTAGTTTTAACCAATATGCTATGTCTATAGAATCATAAATATTTGCTTTAAAAGATTATCTTTAAATTACTTGGTTAGTTTTTGTTAACTTTCCTGCTAACATATTCTTTTCTGACTTATGACTTAGGACAAGGTGTCAGGAGCTATCATAGTCATATTGATTTTGAAAATGGAAATTTTGTGCCAGATATTTTAGTGTTTAGGACATATAGTATAAGATAGAAAACAAATACAGTTTCTGAAATAGTTATATTGATAATTAACATTTATCTCAATATGTTATAATGCTTGTTTCACTAAAGAGGTGTTTATCGAAAGAATTTGTTCTTGAAAAATATAATTGCTTTCTGTTTTGACTAAGATGTGAAGCAATACAGTGTCTATAGAAGAATTTTATTACTTTTCATCAACTAATCTCAGACAAAACAAAAGTAGTAAGGTAATATTCTTTCTTACTAATAAAAGATTGAACGTGATTTGAAATTTAGCAAATGTTGAAATATGTTTATATTTCCTTAATGTATATTTATGATGAGAATTTCCAATTTCTCTTTTTTATGAAATAGTAGCTATCAGTGATATTACTGTATTACTAGTGACTTATGGTTAAAATATCTGGATTTTACATTTTGAAGCATTTGGAGATGAAGGGATAAAGCTGGTGAGGTTTTTCAGTAGCATTTCAGAAATGACAGCCTACTTTTCCTTGCACGTTTCTGTCAACGTCTGCTTTCTGGAAATGAATATCACTTTACTAAGCTGTTAGTAGAAAAAGTTTCAAGCTGCTGTGGTGGGCTTCAAACCTAATTTAAATCAGCAATGCCTGCCGTTTTGAATAAGGTCCCTGTAGATCAGTTTATTTAGATATGTAATGTGATTCAGATGCCACTGACAAGATCAGATTAACAAGACTTACAGGTTGAGATTTAAAGTGACTTCTAAATGCTACACATATCCTGCTAGTGATGCTCAACTAATTGCTGTGTAAGTTAGAGATTTTTCATATTTTTATGAAACAAATATAGTCTTTACGTTGTATGGAATCAATATGAATACCTTTACTTTCATCACTAACATGTATTGAAGATTTATAACAAACTTATAGGCACTTTTACATATGTTCACTATGCTACACTATTCTTTTAGGGCATGCTTATGAGGGAAAAGGTGATTGTCTTGGTCATCGTTAGCCCCCAGACCTAATTTAATTCTTGGAAAGTGATAGGACCTCAGTAAGTATTTGTCGAATGATTTAAGACATTACTTAAGGCGTGATGACAAGGATATCTATGTAAACATTTTAATTTACCTCTTTCAAATAAGCAACTTGGAAAATATGTATTAAATGAATAACTTCTTTACTCTATGGCATCCACTGCAGTTTGTGGAAACACTGTTATTTAAGCAGTATCATTAATAATAGATAATAAAGAAATAAATTTCTTACTTAGGGAAATAAGACAGAGAAAGGAAGCTGAAAGAATGATACCACCCAAATAGTTTTTCACAGTGCAATTCAACAACATTAGATCTCATAAGATCTCATAAGAAGCACCACCAAGGCCAGGTACAGTGGCTTGTGCCTGTGATGCCGCACTTTGGGAAGCCAAAGCAGGAGGACTTCTAGAGACCAGGAGTTTCATAGCAACACACCGTCTCTACAAAAACAAACAAACAAACAAAACAATTAAATTAGCCTGGTGTGGTGGAACGCATCTTTAGTCTCAGCTACTCAGAAGGCTGATGTGTGAGGATCACTTGAGCCCAGGAGTTTGAGGCAACAGAGACATCAGTGAGCTATGAACCTATGATTGTTCCACTGCACTCTAGCCAAGGTGATAGAGCAAGATCGCATCTCCAAGGGTTAGTGGGAGGAAGAAGCACCACCTTACAATTTCCATCATTCAGATTACCCACAATGCCGAGAGGCAGTGATGACATGGTAGAAAGGGCAGATCTGTTATCTGTTCTCTCCAAGGGAAATGATGTATAGATGGAAACAGAGATATTCTTACAAAATAGAATTCTCCTTGGTGAGTTGCTAACTAAAATTAAATTGAGAGAGGTAAATAAATCTTGACTAGTTAGAGGATTGATTGTCCCTGCGGACAGTAACAAGAAACTTGGGTATAGGCCAGATTTTCCATTGCAGTCTGAAGACCTCTGATTTCCTAAAATGCATGTCTCCAAAGTTTGACAAATGCTTCAACTTTAAACACTACTAAAACCTAGAATTTTCACCATAAAAACAATAAAATGTAAGACTAAAATTTAAATGACTGTATTGTTTCAATAAATACAAGACTAAAGTTATTAATAAAGTCACTAACAGACATTTTAGTTGGCACATTTACTAGAGTTCTGTACAGAGTTTATATGTAGATTTGTTCAGTTACAAATTTGAAACGTTGCAGAATATCACATTGCACTCTTTCTACAAACATCTATTTTCTGACTAAGAACGGCCACCATTTTCTTAGATGGCTTTATGTTTTCCTCATTCCTGTCAATGGCTTGAAGAATTGTCATTCTTCTGGGGAAACATTTTTCATGAGAAAAAAAGATTTTTGTTATTTTATGAGCATGAGAAAATTAGCTATGTGAGATATGAATGCTGCATGCCACCATATACTTTACAGGAAGTAAACAGTCATCATAACAGATTTAGAATTTTTTTCATTTATGAATCTCATATTAAAAATTAAGTGTTCAATCCATAAGTATCCATGATTATTTTAAAAGGGGCTGGTTTCATGAAAGGCCTGGAATTTTGGTGGTGGTGACAGGGCAATGGTCCTCTCATTGTTTTTGGGTACCAAGCATGTAAATATATAGAATTCCAGAGATAAAATCTTTATCAAGTTGAGAGCTTAACTGGTTTGCTGTCTTGAGAAAGACCAGGTAATAGTGGTCTTTCATTTTGTTACCAGGTATGGATGTTTCCTCTGGGTCCTGCCAGGTCTAGAACAAAGTAACAATATTTCAGGTGTCTTTTTTTTGCTAACATAATTTGATTTTTTTCCCAGTAGGAGCAAGTTTGCATAATCAGTATGTGGGGATGTATGGGGAGTAAGGAAAAGGCAATGCATAATTTCTTACTGGCCTAGCCTTGAATCAAATGGACCCATCATATTAGAAGAGTCTACTTAGAGTCCACAAAGAAAAAGGGCATCTAGAACAGATTAATAACTACTTCTGTTTTTAAGCTAAATTGGCCAGAAATCACATGAAAACAAGTTTAGCATCCAAATACAATGATTCATTAAATGATATAAAATGTTCATCTCAAAAAGAGTATATCATAACTTATAACTTTTCTGTGTAAAAATGTATTTCCCAGGTATAATTACATTAGCATATACTTTCATGTTAAAATTCTGCAGGCTTGGTAGTTGTCACTATACTTTCTCATACCGCCATGGTAACAGTTCCACAATCCCTTGCCAACCTTTTCTCTTGGCTCCACCCCGAGTTAAAACTGCTTTTCCCAGAATTTGGAAACATTTTGCTTATCTTTCCTTAACCCACTAGGTGCCATCACTAAAATTTAAAATTGACTTCATATCCATATACATTAATTTGACCCTCACAATAATCCCAAGAGCTAGACAGAGTCCATTGTATTGTTAGTGAACTTCCTTCTCAGATGACAAAAGTCAGGCCCAGAAACGTCGTATGGGTTGCCTCTGGTATTGAGGTTTTCAGATGTTGCACATGGGGCTACAACCCTCCTTCAGTGTTCTTCCCACAGAAGACAGTGTCCACAAATCAGGTTTTCTGTCTCTCTGTCTCTCTCATTAGCAAAACTTGAACACTTGTAACATGCTAACATCACCACCGTTTTCTCTCAGCCCCATCAGGACATACAGGGTGAAGCTATCTTGGTGGGACTGAGAGAAAATGGTGGCGATGGATGTTAGCATGTTACAAGTGTTGCTTTTCTCAACTGGACATTAGCTAGAAAGTGTCAGCAGGAAAGACATCATTTCCTCTACTGGCAAAAGCCCTGTCACATTAATCTGTCAAAATTGTGTCCATCCTATGGTGACAGCCAAAGCCTCTTCTTCCTGGAAGAATATCTCCTTTCCTGCAGGTTCCTCTTCCTCTGTTACAATATTCTTTACAGACTGCCTTGTGCTAGACTTTTTTTTCCTATCATTGCATCTTAATGAATCTAAAATTAGGCACAGGCCGGGCATGGCAGCTCACACCTGTAATGCCAGTACTTTGGGAAGCCGAGGCAGGTCCATCACCTGAGATCACAAGTTTGAGACCAGCCTGGCCAGCATGGTGAAACTTTGTCTCTACTAAGAATACAAAAGTTAGCCAGGCATGGTGACAGGTACCCGTTAATCCCAGCTACTCAGGAGGCTGAGGCAGGAAAATTGCTTGAACCTGGGAGACAGAGGTTACAGTGAGCCAAGATTGCACCACTGCACTCCAGCCTGGGTGACAGAGCAAGACTTCATCTCAAAAAATAAATAAATTAATTAAATAATAATAAAATTAGGCAGGCCTGAATTCTATTTTCAGAATTGTCACTTTAACTGTGTGACATGGGGCTAGTTGTTATATTTTCTAATATAACTTTCCTTGTCTATAAATTAGGGTCCTTCTCTTATAGTGAAGTTTTGAAGCTTAAGACATGTAAATAGTTAAGCAAAATGTATGATACATAGAAAGTGCTTAATAAATGGGAGCTATTATTATTTTTGGCCTTTGTAGCTCTCTGGAATATAATTCAGATATTCATCTTCCTATAAATCTAGAACAGTAATTGGATATAGAATTTTATAACAATAAATATATATGCGTATCTAATCTCCAGCTCTTCAGTTTTTACTAGACAAAGTAGACGCAGCTCTAAGAAGATATATCTGGATAAAGTACAACATTATAATCGTGCTAGAGAGGAACACATCTTGATTCTGTAACTCCAAGTATTATGAATATGCTTCAGAAATAATTTTTGTATTCAGTCAATTCTTGATTGGGTCATACAGAAAAGGAAACTTAAGAATTGATAATGGTAAGAAACTTAAGATGTGTACAGCCTACCTAGCTGTGCATGGGGAATGATGGGGAAATGCTGCGGAGACCACCTTGTACATGAATGGCCAAGATAAAACAGTGGTGTTAGTCGTGCACAATCAACAGACATATTTAATGCTCCATGATTGAAAAACCAGATAATCGCAGAAAATGAACTGGTTTTTTTAAAGAGAGAAATTTATATTGAATAAAATTCACCGATTTTAGTGTACAGTACTATGAGTTTTGGAACACGGTCAGTGTGTCACCAATGTAGTTGTATAGCCAACACAATCAAGATATGGGATATTTACTGTTGTGTGCCAGTGAACCTGAAATCAGGCAGGTTTAAATTAAAATCTGCGATTTTCCACTCTCATTAAGTGCTTGTCATTGAACGTTTTCCTCACCCCCAAAATATACCCTCATGGCTTTCTGTCAATCCCTACCCTTGCTCCCATTTTCTGGTAACACTTACAGTGTTCCTCTCTCTGTAGTATTTTTCTTTTTCAGAAGGTCATACAAATGCAATCATATAGTATGTAGCCTTTTTCTCTGATTTTCTCTTTATAACTATTGAGATTCAGCCATGTTGGCACATGTATCAGTAGTTAATTCCTTTTCGTTCCTGAGTAGGATTCTTTTACATGGATGGTCTATGGTTTGTTTATCCACTCACCAGTTGAAGGACATTTGAATTGCTTATAGTTTTTACTAATTATGAATAAAACCACAACATTCATTTGTTTAGGTTTTTGTATGAACATGTTTTCATTTCTCTTTGGTAAATAGGAGTGGGATTTCTTGCTCATATGGTAAGTAACTGTTTTGAACTATGTATTGGAGAAAATGTTTAAAAAATGACTGAAGATGTCTCATACTGATGTTTTAATTGAATAATTCTAGATTTGCTAATAATATTAAGCATCTTATGAGATTCTCCTAAATAGTCATCATTATGAGCTTATTGAGTATTGCACAATTACTGTATTAAGAATTTGTATTGTAATATTAAGTGGTCCTTCAGACTGTACCACCCTATGGGTGATATTTTCCCTGGATGGAGTAAGATAACTATTTTTGAATTCTTGTCTTCTGTTTTGTAGATTATTTCTTCCTACAGCCTTTCCCTCTGTCTTTACAACTTGCCTTCGGTTTGCCCTCTGGATGCTTCTTGCTATGCTCCCCTCGTCTTATTTGCTACTTATTTGTATCATAGTAAATCAGATTAACTTGCTGAATTGTTTGTTACTTAAGAACAGATGAGTTCTGAATGAGCCCTGTCTCTTTAGCCACTCTCTTGAGACAAAGTGTGTCCTTCCTTTATTCTGGGTACTTTATAATCTACCTTTATCAAAACCAATCCCTTTTTTTGCAGGCTCTTTGTTATCTTCCAGAAACTTGAGATTCTTAGTAACTTTCAGTGATGCTATCTTAGTTATAACAGGTATTCACATCCCACTTTTTCCCTCTCCTCCGCTCCAACACTGAACACCTGTCTTTCACTAAGTCGCTTCAGACTTACTTCTCCCACCTCTTCAAAAACGCATCTTGATGACTCCGCTTGATCTACATTTCTCTCATATGGCTCAGAAAATTCATTTATTGCTTTATGGCACACTCATTTGTTTCATAGTAACTTTAGGCTTCTCTTGGCAAATAAATTGTCAAGAACTGGTACTTTCCCTTCTAAATGCTTTTCCTCATACTAGACATATTATTGCCAAACCAATAAATGTTTATTGGTGTATTGCTCGATTAACTGGTATAAAGCAACATAAATAAGAGTATTATCTTACTGAATTTGTATACTTTATGTTACTGATTCTATCACAGGATGTACTATTTTTAAAAATCCAATTCTACAGGACTGTTGCTATCAAGAAGGACATCGAGAAAAGCCCCAGCTGAATCCAAATGGGAGAGAGACCTACACTGCCTTAGCTGCATTCCCTCCCCTTTTCACTGCAATTCACCTAAAAGGAAAAAAAAAGATTCATTTCTCTAATTAATGCCTCTAAAAGAAAAGGGGGGGAGCAGACGAAATTAAGGAGAAAAAAGCTAAAGATGGAAATGATATATAGTTGCAAGTAGGGAAGGAAAAACTAAACCTTAGTAATTTAATTTACAAATCATCCCCTGAAATTTGATATATATTTGATATATGAATTGTCTCTACACCCTCTCCATTACAAATATAGAAAAGCAAAAGGCAACTAATAATGAAAATAAGTTGGGTGAGGTGACAGCTTTGTCATTTTTTTAATTGGATTCGCTCTCTCCTTCCCTTCTGAAATGACGCACTCAAGACTCTGCCTCCACAGCTGTCAGTTTAGTTCCCTCAGACATTATTAAACCCTGCAGCGAAGCTTCCATTGGAATAAATCTACCAAAAGTGGCTGTTCATATGTTTCTCTGTACATTTCTAAATATAATTGAAAACCATTTCAGTATGATATTTCAGTTAATTTTTTTTAATGGAAGCAAAATCTTGGATTTGCAGAGTGGTGATAATCCCCTGCAGATACGGGACCATCAGAGCTAGCCCAAGAGCTCTAAGTACAGGGAGTCAGTGGAGGAAGGAGTTAACTGATTCACCCCTCCAGTTCTGAGGACTGTTTTACTGTGTTGTGTCTATGGTACTTTGTCCCCTTAGCCAATCATACAGGTTCCTAAAGTGCTTAAAAGGCAATGCATTCCAGTTGCCTGTTTACTTGCTGTCAGACAAGCAAGTATGCCAATTTTATAAGTGGAATGCTGAGGCTTACAGTGAACTTCCAAGACCCAATAGTGAATAAAGGAAAAATAAGTCAATGAACAGGTCTTTATCTACCAGTGCTGTTTTCACTGTAGAACCCTGCATTAGCAGAGATATGCTCAATTTTGTTGTCCATCTGTCCATTCCCGATATAATCTATGGAGTTAGTTTTGTGCTCTCAAAGGATATTCAGGAGACCATCAGTATATACATGGAGATGTGCTGTTTTAGTAGCTATCTCTATGCTACAAGACTAAAAACTTCCTTCTGTCAGTATTCAAAAACGGTGATGGAATCTTAATGGATTAATACATGTTTGTGTATATAAAATTAAACATTCATGGTTTAATTAAAATTTTTGTAAATTATCTTGATTTTTATCTTAGTGAAAAAAATAGGGTGTTTGTATTATACAAGAAAGTAGATCAAATCCTGCCAGTACTTACATTGAAAATTCTGTAATCTCACAGAAATTCAATAAAGAATAATAATCAAAGGAAACAACAAATATATAGTTCAAATAAACTTTTCTGTACCCCTTAATATTGATAGAATTCCAAATAGGAACATTATTTTCATGTTGTATCTATAAAAAAAGCACAAACTGAAAATAAAAGATGGTTAAATAACAAAAGTATTTTTAAATAACAAATTTTCAGTGAGTTCCAAATAATGGAATTATTTATTACATTCTTTCAAAGGTCCTAAATTCCTCTGCATCCTTGCAGCAAATGATTGGAATATTGCTTTGATTGTTCATATAATACAAGTGTGCATTTAGAATAACAGATACCCTCAGTCATTCAAAGGAATCTTTTGAAAGTTAAGTGTTAAGGAAATAGTGTTTAACATACTAATAATGGTGTTTAACATACTAATACACACTGTGAGTAGCAAAAATAGGTACCCTGTTACTCTCTGATACCTTCTAATTATACCTGAAAAATAACAACACAAAAACACACAAAGACCACTGAAGTTCTCCCTGATCTCTAAGGTGTCCCTGACTGGCTGTGTCCCTCCGGTCTGATCATGTAGTGTTCTTCTCCTTGTGTCACACTGACTTTCTTGCTGTCTAGTTGTTTACACTATTCAACCTGCTTGCCAGCTCAAGCCTCCTACATTAGCTGTTTCCTCTCCTTGGGATGTTCTCCTAGCAGATTTCGTGTTGCTTCCTTATTCGTATCATCTATTCCTCCCCTAAGCAATCTGGCTAAAATATCCCCAGCTTCCCACTCTCTCTTTCTTTGCAATTAGCTTTTCTCCTCATGTTCCCCATCTGGAATGTGACCTCTTTGAAGGCAAGGACTGTCTTGCTCATTATGATGGCCTCCAAACCTAGAAAACAGCTGCCTGAGTTACTAGTATGATAAGTGATACAGGAAGAAACTATACATAGCATATATTTGCATGAATATGTGTGTGTGTGCACACGTGCATGATGTGTGTGTGTGCACATGTGCATGACGTGTGTGTGTATTGGCACACACACTCATGTATGGACTTTTAGAAAAAAAATTAAGGACATATCTGCATATATTACTGATTATTTTGCATATTATTATATTAGGCTACATTTGTGATTGATTCTATATAAGATAGCTATTATTTTACCTCACCAAAATTTTTCCAGCTGTGAATAACAGAAGCAGAAGAGAATATACATTGTTGAAAATGATAAGTGCACCTGTAGTCCCAGCTACTTGAGAGGCTAGAGTGAGAAGACTGCTTGAGCCAAGGAGTTGGAGGACAGCCTGGGCAACATACCAAGACCCCATCTCTAAAAAACAGACTGGGGTTGATGGGTCATGCATGTAATTCCAGCACTTTGGGAGGTCAAGGAGGGAGGATCGCTTGAGACCAGGAGTTCAAGACCAGCCTAGGCAACATACTGAGACACTGTTTCTACAAAAAAAAGAGAAAAAATTAAATTACCTGGGCATGGTGGCACATGCCTGTAGTCCCAGCTACACAGGAGGCTAATGTGAGAGGATCACTTGAGCCCAGGAATTCAAGGCTACAGTGAGCTATGATAACTAACTACTGCACTCCAGCCTGGGCAACAGAGCAAACCCTGTTTCAAAAAAAAAAAAAATATA
>NW_016107459.1:2369608-2384235 GCF_001604975.1 Cebus imitator | reverse complement strand
TATTCTTTTATATATATATATATATATATATATATTGAAAAAAACAATAGGATCCTTCAAGATTTTGAAAGTCCTGAAGTCTTCAAAGATAATTCAATCTCTTTCTCTCTACCCCTGTACCACTGCTGTTAAGAGAGTTAAGACTCAAAACGTTGACATGGTTCTCAGGGTCATATGTCTAGTAGACTATATAAGCAGTTCACCAAACTGGGCACCTGAATGAAAATCAAAAATTCTTTACACTACCCAGGTTCCCTTTCTTTGCTCTGTGCTCAGTTATCCACCAATTGACCTGCTTAGC
The DNA here is from genome assembly GCF_001604975.1 of Cebus imitator. Lineage (NCBI taxonomy): Eukaryota > Metazoa > Chordata > Mammalia > Primates > Cebidae > Cebus > Cebus imitator. The sequence continues at coordinate 2,383,934 of NW_016107459.1, read as the reverse complement.
ATCTTAATCTTACTAGCTTACTATACTATTTAGCCTCATAAAAACAACTTATTATGAGCAGTGCTTAAGAGGCCAGGCTCCTGAAACAGACTGGGCTTGAATTCTGACTATACCTTTCACTAGATATTGCCTTAGTGAGGTAAGTCACATCACTGTGCCTCACTTAGTTCATCTGTAAAACAGTGAGAATGATACCTATCTTTTGCTGTGATAATTAAATAAAATAATTTATGTAATTAGTTATATTACATATGTATCTATGTATATAGGTGTATTACATATTTATATACAGAACAATGTAATTATACCTATTTTTTGCAAGATCTCCAAAACACTGATTTGTAGAGTTACTTAGACTAAAGAAAACTTGAGTGCTAACTTACATTAAACAAATAACATTTGGCCAAAGTAATTTAGCAATTTCTTTATTAGTTAAATATTATTTGAAAAAGAAAACCTGGGCATATTTTTCACTGATAATCACAGAGTTCTCCTTCACTATTTATTAATAATTTTAATATTATTTTTTGAAACATACAATGTTGAAAGTTAAATTTACACAAAGAGCATAATAAATTCACTTTTAGTCCATTTGGAAAGATTTCTGTATTTTAATGTCTCACATTAGCAGTGCCATTCCTTCCTTTTGTTAAGCTGGATAATGAGGACATAGCCATATTTGTTCAGGAATGAATAGAAACATGACACAAAAGCAGCGATCTGGTGGCCTGACATTGAAATTGTCCTTGTATATCAGTTTTTTAACCAGTTTTTAAGATACCCTTGAATTTAAGCATCTTCCATGAAGGAATGCTTTTATGTGGTCAAAACAAACTTAGAAATTAGAAATTCTAAATTCCAGTAGTACAGACTCTATTTCCAATTACCTGTCTAGTTTTGTTTTTTTTTTCTCCTTTTTAAAATTGGGTGTGGCTCATATTTAATATTTGTGAAGTCCTTTCTGATTCTTCAAATTAGCAACTACATAAATGTTAAAGTAGCATTATTAATTCTTAAGAATAAAAATTACCTAATGTTTGTAAAGTACATTGAAGACGAAAATTGTGATGTAAGTACTAAGTGTTAAGTATTATTTATTAAAGAAGAGGATGTAGAGCTGTGTTTGCTGATAAGTACTTTTTAAATTACACTGAGTTTCTTTCAGGTTCACTGATGCATGGCCAAATGTTATTCAAGCACTCCAGGAGTCTTTCCTCCTTTTGGGGGTTTATTGCTTTTTTTTTAGTGTCAGGTCTTAGGAATCTTAATTTTCTCTTACTAATTATCACCATTTCTGCCATCTAAAACCTAGAATGCCTTAAAATTATAGACAATTGAAAGTAGCTGTATGTACAGTATTTTTTGATTGCAAAGAAATAAGTAGAGTCTTTTACTCACACTTTAATTAAAAGTCATACCAATATTTAAAATAATGATGAAAGTACTGAATAACTGGAGAGAACCTAACATCCTCTCTTAATGGTAAATGACCCCACTAAACTGCTGTTCATGAAGGTTGAAAAACTGGTCTGTTTTGTTTGAATTTCTCACATTTAGAGAGCAAAATATTTCTTAAGATGTGACTAAATTCACCTTGGAAAATGTCTTTTCCACATTTGTGCCCTTCTCGAATACGAGCACATAGGGAAACAGAACAAAGGCAGCAAACACAGGTAAGCCGTCTCCTAGTGAATATAATCTAATGTCTCCCTTTCTCCATTGGTTTTCCTATCCATGTAGAACAATAGCAGCTCTGTGATATTTTAATCTCTGGAAGAAAACCAACAAAGGTATCTGAGGGTCGCTGTATTGCCAAATGGAGAACAGCAGAGGCAGAGCTTCCAATGGAAAGCAGAAGCAGCGACAGGTGGCCAATTTTGGTCACAAAATACAGGAGAGAAATGTCTCTTAGTATATAAGGGAAAACAAACAGCATGATTGAGTAGGTCAGCTCTTAGCTTGTCCTCTCTTCCTGTATTCTCTCTTTTATTCTTTCCTTTTCTAATATTTCAACCTCTAGGAAGGAGTTGGTGATGGAGTAGTGCCATGAAATTAGAAGAAAAAGGTTGGCATTCCATTTCTTAGTGCCTGTGGGGTCAGTACACACCTTGACATATGGGTTTTATGTTTCCCACCCAATTAGCCAGTCTAAATGGGAATGTTCATTGTTCTAAGCAAATCCAAGTTGACATCAGCATCTCCCAAATTTATTTGACCTCGGAACACATTTTTTCCGGAAACACCATTAACGTCCTGCTTCTAGAATGCACTTTGGGGAATGATACTTTTTATACAGTCAAAAAAGTTGCAATTAAATGTTAAGTTTACCACATCAACAAGGAAGTATGTGACATGTTTTTGGAAGGTTTCCTTCAAATAAAATGGTTTGTTTCCAGAGGTGTTTCTCTTTTATCTGTCAAAAGCATATCTGTGACCCTAACCATATCCAATAGCAAAGGGGCTGCTTGTGCTTTGTGTTAAATAAACTTTCCCTTAAAACATAAGAAGGAGAAGAGGAAACAAAGAAAACAAAACCTCACATAACACTCTTCTTTTTGCTAAATGATTCAGATTTTTCCTTGAGTTTATGGTTCAAACAGCCTCTGAACCCTTCTTCACATCATTCAGGCCAGCCATGCTTATAAATCTTTTACATTCTAGAAGCTTGAGATGTTTTATTATTTATCTGTATTTGTTGGGGCTCGCCTTGATAAAGCAGATTGTTTATAATGGAACTGCTTATTTCAAGGGCCTGTAAAAGAAAAATACGCTGAATGTGGCCTGTGAACTTGGATATGCACCAGGGTATAATTTTTCCTGGTACATGATGGGGTAGAAAGAGACTGAAATCACTGAGAGAGTTTGGGGAGATTTAAGAACTGAAAACAAAGCTACCTTGTATCATCTTCACTTGGGGAGAAGGAAAGACACTTAGCGTTTAGGGAAGACCCCGTGCTATCTAATAATCCTCAGTTTATTCATGGGTTTCCTCAACGATTATGGATAACTGGAAAAAGAGAAGGTAGTTACCTAGAGGCTCATTTCAGAAAACTAAATATCTCCAGAAACCAGTAATGCTCTCTGCGAAGTTTACAAATAAATCAGTCAATAAAATCAGCTGTTTATGAGTCCACAAACAAGCATTTTATATTCTAGAACATTTTAGATAATGTGCGTTTGGATTCCTCCGACACAGAATGAAACTAAGAATAGAGTAGCCCTCTATCACCAGGAGGAACTATGTTCCAAGAACCCCAATGGTTGCCTGAAAGAATAAATAGTACCAAACCCTGTGTATACTATATGCCTAGCTCTTAAGGATTTTTTAGGGATAACTATATTATTGCTATCACTGTGTATCAGCAAAAAGCTGAAGACATTTTTCACAAATCAAATTCTTCTGTTTTGAGTCATATACTTTTGCATTATACTATACTTTTCATGTATTTTATTTATAGAATATTTAAAAAAAAAAAGACGTTCCTATAGTTGAATTATTACATAAGAGGTTATCTGTTGCCAGAAAGTTATCTTGACTCCAAAGCCATCAGAATTTATTCTTCTAATGTGTATTGATAAATATTGATATGTTGTAATTTGAGAACTTTGTCTTAATAGGAGAAGAAGAAATCAGGTTTTTAATTTTCACTTGTCTTACTTTGACATGGGCATGGAATCTCTGAGTTCAGGTCCAGAGTCCTCACCATCATTCTGAGAAATATCTTATTAAAACCAGAATGGTCCCTGGCAAAAGCAATAACAACAACGAACAACAATTTTTTGGTTATGTCGATTGACTTGTCTATAACTGTGATCTGGTAAAATGGTGCCAGTATCTGTAAGTGGAGATCCTGTGAGGCAAAGTTTCTTTTACCATGAGTTTTGTTATCGTGATGGAAAAGAAAATTTATACATATTCTTAATGAATTTAGAAGCATAAATGTGCAAGGCTTACCTGCAGCTCTGCCTTTATCTTTACCACCCAAATAAACCACAGCTAATTAATCACACTGAAGTTCTGGGCTCTGATAAGGATCCTGCCACTCAATTTTATTTCTTTTGATGCTGCAAAACAATTTAGCAAATTGTTTTGCTAATTTGTTCTCTTACTAGAGCTTTTTCTTTACTTACAGAATCATGTGCCATCACATGAGACCTTATCACCGATGTTGTATCAGCATCAATGGCAGATCTTCATTTCAATAACAGTGCCCATCTAATTCAACTTACTTACAAATTTGCAATGTTGCAGGAAAGCTAATTACAGTTGTAATAGGTACCTACAAAACATGGTTGATATATGGTAGTCAAAATTTTTCTGTGGTTTATTTTATAGTTTCTTATTTTATCAAGTCTATGCATGAAAGAAGGACTATCTCCTGTATTTCCTAAAGATTATTTAGCATCTCTTATAAAATTGTATATTTCTCCCAAGTGCTACAAGTTCCTTTTACAATATGCCACAGAAATCATGAAAATCTTTTATTTTTTCATTTATGGGATACTATGATTTGTAGATATTCAGTAAATGAAACTATTGGTCTTAATAATTTAAAATCTTATATACTTTTTGAATCCTTGAGAATTTTAAAGTGTAGAAAAAGAACTATGATAGCATAAAAACACAAATTCAACATTCAGAACTATCAAAATATGAATTTTTGGTAATATTTTAAATAAAATATATTTAATATATTAGAATTGACATGATATACTAATGTAAATCTCACAATTAGAACTTCATAATTGATTCACATCAACAGTAGATATATATTTGATGTTAAGCTATGCTTTTATTCACTTCAAAATGGTTTCTGTTTTGCTTAATTGGTTTTGATTTGTTCTGTCAGATTTTTTTCCCCTTCATTTCCTTAGTAAGAAAGTTGCAGACTGGCTGTTTTGCATGTCTCGTTTTTTTGTTTTTTTTTTTTTCAAGAAAGAAAAAGACAAGCAAAAATCTATGTTCGATTAAAAGCAGTTTCTTCTGAGTTTATGAGCACTCAAAAAATGTTTCCTGCCTTCACTGAAGCATTATGAAAATCCCATGGTACATCTGTCATAGAAATGAAATGCTAGAAAATTCCATTAAAAATCATTATTTCTAAGATTATCATATTGGCCGTGTTCTAGAAAAATAAAGCATAATATCATGGGGACATCTTTCCCACATTCCTTCTCAATTGTTTTATTAGTTTATTCTGTATTTCTATTGGTTATAGATCAGTTAGCATTATTCTTTTATATATATATATATATATGAATATTCTTTTATATATATATTAAGATATAGATATAGATATATATATTAGTAAAATATTCTGATATCTCACCAGCTTGAACGTGTTTATTTTTCTCTGAGTTACTTCCAGAGTTAATTAAGAGAAACAACCTGGGGCCTTTTGTTGAGTAACCAGTCTTTACATTTTTAGGAAGATGACTGCCTCAAAAAGATGCCCAAACAAGGATTAGACCATCCATCCACAGCAGTTCCTGTAATTAGTTGTATACCTGCACAGCTCACGGTGTTATATTTGGACAATCCCTCGGGTTAGAATTTGCCTTTAAGTTAGTAATTATGAGTTTTGCTTTCACTCTTTTTTCTATGGAGGAATCTTTTCTAGCTTCAAAAATATTTTAGAGTTCACCACCAAGAAAACAATTCATGGAGTTTTTTGAAGATATTATATATTATTTAATAGAGGGATAGTCTCTCCATTTCAGAAAAGTATACTATGGGTTATTATTTTTCATCTAGCTCTTAATGATTAATCCCATGAATTTTCTCTGGATTTTTTTCCATCAGAGAAATTATAATTTCTTATCTCTCCAGTTATTACCAACCCTGAAAATGGGTAATGTGGAGATTAATGGAATAAAAATTATTTTAATATAAATTTGCAACTCTATTATAAAATGCTCTTAAATTGTGGAGAAGGGCTGCATAAAAAGCACACAAATAACAATGGGAAATTGTGCAATCAGTTCTGCTATATATGATGTAAATGTTCCTAAAATTTATCTCACTATGTAAAATTGTGAAATAAAAATTACGAGGGTTTGTGGGGAAAATAGGATTGGAACATGACACTCAAAATTTGAATTAGATACACATAGGCAAAGATGGAAACCTAACAAAGCTGATAGAATATTTCTACACATACAAGTGTTTAAGAAATATATAAATCCCACAATAAATATGGACTTCACCTTCAAAGAGACCTAAGTTTGCTTATGGAAGAGGATGTTGGAAGAATTGCAGTTGGGAGTTATTTTGAAGAGGTGGAAGTAGGGTTATCTGAAATCTGACAGAAAATTGATACCAGGCCGGGCACGGTGTCTCACGCCTATAATTCTAGCACTTTGGGAGGCTGAGGTGGGTGGATCACCTGAGGACAGGAGTTCAAGACCAGCCTGGCCACCATGATGAAACCCCATCTTAAAAAAAAAAAAAAAAAAGAAAAGAAAATTGATATCAGGTGTGAATGGGTGTGGTCCCTTACACACCTGGCAAACAAAGACAGCTGGTAGATGTTTGAGGGGTTGTGTGTATGTGTATGTATTTTATATATTGCTATGTAGGTCAGTTCATTAGATGCAGTTTTCTATGGTCATGCATTTTTCCTTACAAGTAAAGTGATGCATAATTAGATGGGAAATTTGTGGCATGCTCAAATTTTTCCCTGTTGGTCATTCATGTTTTTAAAATAAGAGTTATAACTGAAGACTAAACATCTGAGAGATAGGCATACTAACTTTCTAATAGAAGGTAGTGAACCTAGCTATGGTAAAAAAAAAAAAAAAAAAAGAGGTGGCTATTTAATAATGTCACTAACATCAACATAATTAAATGGCAACATTTTGATTTTTCTATCTACTGTTTGAAAAACTGAACATCAACCCCCCTGTCCAACCTGATTTGTTCATTCACACTGGGTTTTGCATTGTGAAGTAACATCTTCCTTGAAAGGGATATCAGAATTGGGAGGGCCACTCAGTAGTCATGCAACATTTCAAAACCTTTTATTTGTCTGCTCCCTTGTACTCTATCTCTGGAATTTGTGATTACCAACCAGTCAGTCCAAGTAACCATGGGACTCTACTCATTTAATGAATGAATATATTTAAAGGATCAAATGAAAGTGTGGGATATGCCAAACTTATCCATTTCCGGTGTACATTTTTCTGCAAGAGCAAAACTCTTCTGTGATGTGTTGCTGTACCCTGAGAGAAGTTAACAAATATTGGTAGGGAATGAGCTTTGACAGACTGCAGTGCCTCTGTGGCCCTTGCACTGCTGTGCTTTCATATTCTGGAGCTAGACTCCAGTGTACAGAGTAGAAAAATAATAAGTTCTTTGAGCTGAAACTTCATAGTCACTGTGGGATATTCAAGAAGGAGACCAATGGGGAGAAAAATAATATAGTCATGGCTTTGAACTTTTCCTAGATTTTACTTGCCAGAAACCAAGTGAGAGTCACTCTGACACCTTATTATTACTAGCTCTTTCTCCATGTAGGAAAAAGTGCTCCACAGTCCATGTCGATAAAAGTGAAAGGGAGTTCACACATGAGAGAGAAGGTGTTCTGAATTTAGTGTGTAAAGTAAGTATAGTAAAGCTAAGATCTATTCCAAGCTTCAGCTTGGAGGCCACTTTCAATGACAAGTCAGTCTCTTCCTTCCCCTCTGATTCAACTAAGGTGCCCTTCTTGTGTTTCCAGAGCACTTTTCATCCTATATCTTATTAATCTGTTTCATCGTCTGGTACAGAATAGGTGCTTAGTAAACATGTATGAATGAATGCATAAGCATTGAATCTCAGACCTTACTGTGTAGAGGAAGAGATAAAAGATAAATTTATGAATTGATTATGAGATAATGTGATGCATTATTATAGAATGAAGAAGTAATATCCATGAAGAAAAGAGATCAAAGAGGGCTATAATTCATTCAGTCAACTGCTATCTGCTGTATGCATTTTGTTTCCTTATGTTAGATGAACTAGTTGATTAGAAATATATAGTCCCTATAATCATGGAACGTATAGACTAACAAAGCACACAGACATGAAATAAAGAAAACATAAACATGTATAATTCAACTTTTGACAATAATTATAGAGCATAACTGGAAGACATAATCTATATAGGAAGGAGGGAAGGCATTTTTAAGGAGGTGATATTTAAAAGTGATGATCAAAGATGAGGGACAAAAGAAGGGTTAACTTGTGCCCAGTCTGTGAAGGCATCAGGAGCTCAGCTTGTGTGAGAAAAAGAGAGAAGGCTGCAGATCAGCGAGCTGGGTTGCCATGCTGGGCTGGCGTCGTGAGTAGAGAAACAGGCTGGAGCCAGATCATACTTGGTAGAAGGTTTGGATTTTAACTGGGATGAGTTTGCATGCATTTGTCAAAGCACAGTGAATGTAAACTTAGTATTTGTGAATTCTATCTTGTATAAATATTATATGAAAATATCTAAGCAAATATTGAACTCTGGTTAATGATGTACATGTTTAAATATTTACGGGGATGGGTCCTGGGTTTGTAATTTACATTGAAACACACTGAAAAGATAAAATTGATGGAGGTGTGGATAAATACAGAAGTATGATAAAACTAGTAAAGTAAGTTACTAATAAATCTAAGTTGTAGATATACAGATATTCACTGCAGAATTTCTTCAACTTTGCTGTATGTTTGAAAATATTCATAATAGTGTTTGAAGAAAATAAATTCTCAAAAATAAAATTAAGAAAATATGTAATAATCATACAAAATCCCACAACCCAAAAAGAAGGATTATTCTAGCATATTACCATTTGATTCTTGTTCTGTGAATTTTTATTTTTATGAAATTGATACCTGCATTTAAAAATAATAAGCAGAACTCATCACTTTAAAGAAATCATTTTAAATTATTTGCATCATTTTACATTTCTTAAACTATCAAATCTTTAATGAGGTATTTCTTTGACTAAGAATAAAGACGAATCTCTTAGACTGGAATTCATCAATCCTCAACTGTCCACCCAGTACCTGTCACTGTGGCAGAAAGAAAGTGAACACACTGGAGTCTATTAGTGTAATCAGTTTTCAGCAGAAGATTCTACTTATAAAGTTTTTTAAGATTTGTGGTAGTCTTAACTGACATAAAAGAAAGAACAATTGTTTCTTTGAAAGTAGCTAAGGGTACCCAAGAGTCTCAGCGTATTCAATAGTTTAGCTTCTAACTTGTTTCTGTAAAAATGTAAGTAGCATAGTGTGCAGGCCATGGAGCAGATTGCTCTCTTCCTTGATGAGTTGCTACCCACCATGAGCATTTAGCTGATAAATTAATGCATCACACAATGTTAGAAGCCTTGTGATTAATCTCCCCATGTTTTCAATGAAAACATTTCCCTTTTATTGATGTTTGTTCTTATTGACCCTTTGAGGTCAGAAGACAGAGTTTCTTTATTAAATCAGTAAATCAGGGGTATTTAATTGGCTCTAGAAACTTCTGAGTGGTTTTGGCCTATTCCAGTCCCAAACAAGGTTCTGACCGACCACTGTGAATTCTGCTTTTCCAAGAAGGTAGGGGGTGAGAGATTATAACAGGCTCTGTGTAAATTGTCAGTTGCTCATTGCCTTCAAAGCACTGGTTTTCTTGGTGTAGGCAGAATGCCAAAATCAATGTTTTTGACTCACATGAAGAAATAGTTCAGCATTTAGAAAACTATGTGATTATCCCTCCCTTACTGACAGGACATCAGACATTTAAAATATAAAGTATGTCTTAGGTTTCTACAGAGGTACTTCTTTTTATTCTTCATGTTACATCAAAAATAATTACATGAGTGTTGGCCTTAGCAACTGTGCTAAGATCAATGATACTGCAGGAATGATGAAAGTAGACTTTTATAATGAGAGCAAATGGCCTGGAGTCTGTGAGAAATTGCTGAGGATACTTTTACAATAGCACCATTGCTAATTAAAATCTGAGAATCAACACCAAGATTGCTCAGGAAACACAAATACTGATTGCAGAACCAACCTTGAGGGTCATTCCAATTCCTAAACTATCTTCACTGGAATTTGATTTTTTAAAAAAATATCTCCAGCGTGGCATAACCTCACTTATATTCATTTCCTTTTACATCTCTTACATTTGGTTCCCTAGGCTTTCTGTTCTTGTGCTTGAGATCATTATTACTTGATATGGGGCAGTGACAAATGAGGGAAGCAATTTGTTCAGAAATCATGCCTGTGGCAAGTATTTCTAGACTGGAGGATGTAGCCACATTTATCATCATCATTATCACTAAAAAGCGATAGGTCAGGAATGTCTTAAGTCCCCTGTGTTTCAGCATTGTCTATTAAATTGGGTTAATTAAAATGTCTCTTCTAAAAGTATTTCTCTTGAATACACACACGTGCTTTAACTCTGGTCTTTTTTAGCAGAGCCAATACTCTCTTTCTTGTAGGGAGGAATGGAATGATATGTGTAGGGCATGATTTCATTTTTTAGACTTGAAAAGGAAAACCACCTACATAATTGTGGCTTTCAGACATGTCAATGGTTTTACCCCTATGTAAAAGATATAGTCCACTTTTAAAATATCTTTTTTTTTTTAGTCTTTACCCTTTATGGTATTGATATTTTAAGAAAGGAAAAGTAACTTCAATCTGTGTTTTTATCCTTCCAAAGAATATATCTCCCGCTCTAGTGTTTCGGAAGTTAGGACACATAGGTATTAGCTGGGAATATAAAGTACAGCTTTCTCAGCCGAATTTCCAGAGATTTCAATTCCGTTAGACCAAGATGAAACCTAGAAATCTGAGGTTTAACAGGCTTTTGAGATGATTCTGGTGCCTGTGGTACTTGGACAAATTTTTAAGAACTCTACTTTCTACCATCACTATGGAGTGTTATGGGGGTGAGTGTAAGGGTGCTAGGAAACTGCACAGGAAGGGAACCTAAATTAAAAGGTGGTAGCACTGAGATTTGAGCTGAGAGCTGAAGGTTGTGTGGGATTTACCTAAAGGCAGTTGGAATTGCCTGGGGTGTGAAAGGGTGAAGACATTTTTAAACTCAAGTTTATTTGAGTTCAAGTAGACTTAAGCTTACTTGAGTAAAAAGACATAAGGGCTAAAGAGAAAATCGTACCTGTATGGTCCGCAAGTATATAAATCTGGATGAAAAATGATGTGCGGCCGGGCGCGGTGGCTCACTCCTGCAATACCAGCACTTTGGGAGGCCGAGGCGGGCGGATCACCAGGTCAAGAGACTGAGACCATCCTGGCCAACATGGTGAAACCCCGTCTCTATTAAATAAATAAAATAAATTAGCTGGGCGTGGTGATGTGCGCCTATAGTCCCAACTACTCAGGAGGCTGACAACAGAGTGAGACTCTGTCTCAAAAACAAAAACAAAAACAAAAACAAAAACAAAAACAAAGAAAAGAAAAGAAAAATGATGTGCAAGTGGCTAAGGAGGTGGGATGTAAAGATGAGCTTGAAAAAGTGAATGGAGATCAGGCTGGGAAGTCCTCGTAGACATGTTCAGGATTTAAGAAAACACCCTGCCAAACACCACCAGCACTTCTGTAAACTGTGGACCTTGCCACCATTCATGGGCTGTTTCATGTTCTTAGGCTGCATATAGGCTCTGGTCTATCAACATCATCAAAAGAAAACTGCTTTCAAAGTAATTTTCATTTCCACTGCACCTTCCACGGGTGAGACCCTACAGACAAAACAGGTCATGAAGTTACATGCAAGAGGAATGGCTTTGTGAATATATTTTATTTGAAGTTAATTGGTACCTAATAATTCTAATAGCATACTTCATTGACTTTGAACCATAAGTATTAGGAAGAGAACAGTAGAACTGTGGTAAGACAATGTCATCTGACAGATTAAAAGGAAAAAAATGGTCTAAGATTCCACCATTTGGGTTTTGTGGCATGTATTTTCAAGTGCATTTCTTTTCTAAAAGATAATTGAAGGTAAACCAGGCATTTTTATCATTTATTTGGGGTACATTTAATCATGACATTTAAATAAATAATAATCTTCATTCCATTCCACAAATTAATGTTTGAATACATGTTAAATTTTGGCCTGCAGATGATTTTAAAGGCTTTTTTAAGTTCACAGCAAATTTGAGAGAGGGGTACAGACCTTTCCCATAGATGGCACTCCCTTGCACATATGCATAGCCTCCCCCATTATTAATATCCTGTACTAGAGTGGTACATTTGTCACAGCTGATGAACCTACATTCACACATCATTATCTTCCAGAGTCTACGGTTTGCATTAGGATTCACTCTTGGTGTTGTACATTCTGTGGGTTTTGGCCAATGTACAAAATGACATGTATCCATCATTACAGTATCATACAGAGTATTTTCCTTGCCCCGAAATTCACCTGTCTTCCACCAGTTTATCTCTCCCTCCCCACTAACTCCTAGCAACCACTAATCTTTTTACTATCTCCATAGTTTGGTCTTTTCTAGAATGGCATATAATTGGAATCATACAATACATAGCCTTTTCACATTGGCTTCTTTCACTTAGTACTATGCATGTAAGTTTCCTCCATGTCTTTGCAAGGCCTGATATCGCATTTGCTCTGAATTTTTCAATGTTACTTCTACTTGTTTTCTCTTCCTGGTTGAGGGTATGTGTGTATTTCAGTGTGTACTGATGTATCAATAACTGCCAGTCAAGAAATGGCAGGAAAATATGTTAGGAATGTAAGAAAACTAATAGCTTGGGCTTAAATTTGATATGTTGACTCCACTGTTGTGAATGAGGCTTCTTTGGCCCCAGTCTGATTCATGTCAGTATACAAACACCTCAAAATGGAAAGCTTACAGCCTGCTAGGAAGAAATTTTTTTCTTCTTTTTTTTCTCCATTTAACTTTGAAAGTAGGAGGATTTGATTTTTTGATTGCCAAATAGCTGTCAACTTAAAACAACTAGATTTTATTTTCTTATATTTAATTTCTTGAACTGGATCAAGATCTCAGCAAGAAAAAAACTACCATTGTAAACAGCTATTGGGGCAAGCAAAAGTGTACTTAATATAGTCCAGACACAATCTCTGGTCTGTATGATTGGATGGTAAAATTCCGGTTTGTTGGTGGTGGTTTTTTATTTTATTTTTTTTTAAGAATCACTAAGTATTATTTAAAGGGAAGATGTAAATGCTCCTGCAAGTAAAAACCAAATCCTTAAGATATTTTTTAAAAACAGTTTCAGACATGTCATCTAAATGCTACTTTTAAAGTGCTACCTAATGAACTAGAAGAGGCCTTGATTAGCAAATTTGCCTGCATTTGGCCTACTGAGTAGTGAAAGGCTTGTTTAGGGTGGGTTCTGCTTTCTCAAATTGCCCTCCTTAAACAAACAGAGCAAGAGCAGAAAGCTTTTAGATGTATAACATGAAGCTTACAAGAAGCTGAGAGTCAGCTCATGAAAGAAAGGAGCTGTTTAGTGGGTTTCCAGTTAAGGATCTGGGTGGTGCTGGAAACAGAATGGTGGATAATAGACTCCTAGTGACGGGGCTGTCAGGAGATAGAAAACTGTAGCAGCTTTGTGGGAAAACAGAATTGCTGAGTTTACCCACTTGACCTTTACTCTGAATAGATGGGCTTAAGAAGATCACAAAGGACTTTGCAAAAAAGTAGTCTGTTCAGTTCTTTTGGTGCCTGAAACCCCTTTTTCGTTCTGGGGAGTTTTAAGTTTGTTTCTTGGTATTCTTAAAGGGATTCTGTGAAATCCCTATTATCATGCCATAGGTATGTGTTTTAAATGAAGGCATTGCTCACTATATGGCCATCACATGTCCTGTGCAGCAGTGAAACTAACTCCTTATGGGAAAGGATTACTGAATAGGGACTCCAGCATCTGTACACTCTGCATTACCACTCTTGTCAAAGGCATTCATTGAGCCCCCTTCTATGTTTCTGGGTAATTGCATAATCTTATTTAAATAAGAAATGCAATCACCATTTGAAGGCAAAATGTGCATCAAATGCATATATACTGCTATGTAGATGAAAGGCTTGCAGATTAATTGGCAGCATTTTCAGAAAATAGGGTTTGACAGTAGCAGTTCATGTGAAAAAGATCTGGGAGATTTTAGTTAAGTACAAGTTGAATATGTGCCAAGGTTACAATGTGGTGGCCAGCACCCCAATTTAATCTTATAATAGTTGCATGTATAGAATTACAATTTTTGGGACACTGATTGCACATTTAAAAAATCGTGTCCAGTTATGAACATCACACTCCTGGATAAAATTGGCAAGTTTGAGAATATACAGAGAGGACTGAAAACCC
>NW_016107459.1:2326527-2369173 GCF_001604975.1 Cebus imitator | reverse complement strand
CTAAAAAAAAAAAAAAAAGGCCAATGATCATCTGGGCCTTTAGTGAGTTATAATCTTTTTGCCGGTGGAGGGTCTTGCCTTGATGTTGATGGCTGCTAACTAATCAGGGTGGAGGTTGTTGAAGACTGGGTTAACTGTGGCAATTTCTTAAAAATAACAGTGAAGTTTGCCACAACAACTGACTCTTCTTTTCATGGACAATATCTCTGTAGTTTCATAGTATTTTATCCATAGCTGAACTTCTTTCAAAATTGGAGTCAGTCCTCTCAAACTCTGCTGCTGCTTTAGCAACTAAGTCTATGTCATATTCTAAATCCTTTGTTGTCATTTCAACAATATTCACAGCATCTTCACCAGGAATAGTTTCCATCTCAAGAGACTACTTTCCTTGCTCATCTGTAAGAAGCAACTCCTCATCCATCCAAGTTTGACCATGAAATTGCAGCAATTCAGTCACATCTTCATATTTCACTTTTAATTCTAATTCTCTTGCTAGTTCTATCATATCTGCAATTACTTCCTCCACTGATGTCTTGAACCCCCTCAAAGTCATCCATGAGGATCACTTTTCCTCTCTAGCTATGAAAGTCTGACATGGCCTCTTCTTCCAATGTCTGGCTATTTTGTCTACATTAAAAATCTGTTGTTTAGTGTAGCTACCTTCGTCAGTAATCTTAGCTAGATCTTCTGGATAACTTGCTACAGTTTCTACATCAGCAGTTGCTGTTTCACCTTGCACTTTTACTTTATGGAGATGACTTCTTTCCTTGAACCTCATGAACCAATCTCTGCTAGTTTCTTTCCTTTTTTTGAGGTGGAGTCTCACTCTGTCACCCAGGCTGGAGTGCAATGGAAAAATCTCAGCTCACTTCGACCTCTCCCTCCCAGGTTCAAGCAATTCTAATGCTTCAGCCTCCCGAGTAGCTAGGACTACAGGCCTCCGCCACCATGCCTGGCTAATTTTTGTATTTTTGTATTCACCATATTGGCCAGACTGCTCTCAAACTCCTGACCTTGTAATCTACTCACCTCAGCCTCCCCAAGTGCTGGGATTACAGGCGTGAGCCACCGCACCTGGCCAATCTCTGCCAGTTTCTAATTTCTTAGCATCCTCATTTCTCTCAGCATTCCAATAATCAAACAGAGTTAGGGTTTTATTTTAGATTAGGCTTTTATTTTAGATTAGGCTTTTGCTTAAGAGAATGTTTTGACTGGTGCAGGCTTCTATCCAGACCACTCCAACTTTCTCTGTATCAACAATGAGGCTGTTTCACTTTCTTATCATTCATGTGTTCACTGGAATAGCACTTTTAATTTGCTTCATGAATTTTTTTTTTTTTTTTGCATTCACTGCTCGGTTAATTGTTTGGCATCAGAGACCTAGCTTTGAGCCTCTCTTGAATTTTGACACGCCTTTCTCACCAAGCTTAATTATTTCTAGCTTTTGATTTTAAGCAAGAGATGTGCAAATCTCCCTTTCACTTGAACATTTAGAGGTCATTATAGGGTTATTAATTGGCTTAATTTTAAAATTGTTGTGTCTTAGGGAATAGGGAGGCCTGAAGAGAGAAAGAGAGATGAGAGAGGAGCTCATTGCTGGAGCAATCAGAAAACACATAACATTGGTTGATTGATTTTACTGTCTTATCTGAGTGTGGTTCATGGCACATCAAAACAATTACAATAGTAACCTCAAAGATCACTGATCAAAGATCACCATGGCAGATTTAATTATAACAAAAAACTTGGAAATATTGCAAGAATTAGCAAAATGTGACAGAGAAATATGAAGTGAGCACATGCTCTTGGAAAAATGGCACAGATAAACTTGTGCAGCACAGGATTGCCAGAAACCTTCGATTTGTAAGAAATGTAATATCTGCAAATACACTAAAGAAAAGTGAAATAAAATCAAGTATGCCTATTTCTAACTTCTTTTGGAGCTGGCATGGCTGATACTGAATGAAAAAAACATAAAAGGAAGTACTGGTAGTTATGATTAGGTATATGTGAATTATTAAATTCTTTGAAGTTATAAAAATTTTAAACATGAAGCTAAAGAAATTATTAAAATCACACTTAACAATAGTTAATGGTATGAATAAATGTTCACAATATAATGTTGAATAAAAGATCTCTAGATCAAAGTTTAATTTTTAAAGTAGAAATATATGTATTGAAATAACTACTAAGAAATCATTTTTAATCTTTTTCTTTGGATATTCAAATTAAATGCTTTATGTTTTTAAAGAGGCATATAAAGTAATGAATATAAAAAAAGTCAATTATTTAGACTTTCTGAGTAGAAAAAGTTAATAAAAAGAAGATATTTCTAACAATTATACTTTTAACAATGTCTTATGACCTATGGGCTGTCCCCTTCATTGGAAGTATTTGTGTAGAAAAATCACTGTAATCTGAGATATTATAGAATAGATTTCCTATGGCAGGAAGGGATCCTGTATTTGGTGATCTCAAATGCCTTTTCAACACTGACCTTCGAGGGGGAAAAGGCAATTTACAATTAGAAACATGTTGCAGATTGGAGTGGTAAAGTGAAAGGTGACATTGAAATGCACAACTTCAACTTACTTACACATTTTTGAAATGAAAAAAATGTAACTCCAGAGGCTTACTAAAATGAGCAAGAATACAGCGGACTCAAATTTCCTGAAGCCTAATTCGGTCCTTACCCTTCTGGTAGAGAGAGAATAGTTTGGTGGGTAAAAGTGTCTGGGTTTGAATTTCAGTTAGAGCCCCTCTTGTTTCTAGACTTTCCTGTGCCTCAGTTTCCTCATCTATAAAAATCTGAAGGCCTGTTATATAGAAAAATATCATTTGTAAAAAGTTACCATACTTACAAGTTTGCTGAGAGATTGAGAACTTTAATATATATAAAGCAATCAGCCCAGTACCTGAAGTATGTGAGGACTCAGTATTTCCTACTCTTCATACACTGTGTCTATACATACAGACATGTATATATGGTAATTTTGGTATTTCAGTTTTGGCTTCCATGTGTGTACACACCCACACACAGAAACACACACACACACACACACACTTGAAGTGAGGGGTGGGAATAGGGAGGGATGTGAAAGGTTATTACAGTTTATTTATTTTCATGTTATCTTAATACCTTCAGAAGTCACTCATCAGGTTCTTCATTCTTCAGTATGATTTACTAAAAATTCCATGAAACAGAGAGAAAAAAAATAGAATCCTTTATAGTTTCCCCATTTAAAAGCTGATACATTTTTATATGTTAATTAATACTGACCATTTAATTTAGTATTTAATAATATTTAATTTAGTTTGTAGAACCTGGTCAATTTTGTTATATAGTTTTTCACATTAAGACCATCTAGATTGGAACATAAGCATATTTCTATCCATTTTAGAAACAATAATCGGTATACTATATGTTTGTTTCCCTTTTGTTTGTATCCTTAATTATAGGAGATTAAAAAGGTGTTTGAGAATGTTTACCCCAGTGTTACTATACCCTGGCTCTTAATCCCACCAACACAAATGCTCAAATGTACAAGAACTTTTCTCTCACCTATACAGGAATGGGCACAGCTAGAGTCTGCTCTTTTTACAGAAAAAGGCTTAGATGACTTATGCCTCTGGAAATCTACTCTTGATTTTAAGACATTTCTCCTAAGTCTTCTTCAAAATATCTTTTGTTTGTGATTTATCTCCCCAATTTCCAAACCGATTTTAAATATTGAAAGACAAAAATCTCAAAATGTGTTTATTTGAATGGTAAAGAATACCATGAGAGCTTTTGTCTGTCTTTTTGAATGTATTTTATTATGACAGCTTTTTCCACTCTTGTAGTTATCCATGGATAGAATTTCTCACATGCAATTTCATGACGTCATAATTCCATGATATTACTTAAATGTTTAAAGCATAACTGCATTGAGAAAGGTGAGTTAAGAGCAGTCAACTTACTTTCTCCTACCATGCAGAAACAGCCAGGGGGCTAAGCTGACAGCGAACATGGGTGGAGGCAGTCCCTGCGCATTCTGGGTACGAGGGCCAACGCACTGTTCTCTTTAATGCCACAGAGATCCAAAATACAGTGTCCTCCAACTCCCAGAGAAAAATTCATGTCAGTGTACTCACATGATGTTTGGCTCAGGAAATTCTCTTTAGGAAAAGATACAGTCGTTTTGTAGAACAAGTATCATGGTTGCAATGGGGCTTGTCAAGGGATTTGTCTGCATTAATAAAGGTATTCCCTGGGGTGGTGGGAAAACGTCTCATTGTTGAGCAGAGACCATCGCCACTTTATGTATAATTTAATAATAATGCTGTTCCTGAGCTTTTAAAAATCAACAAATTGAAAATTCTGAAATTATAGACTGCAATTTATATTTTTGTATTATATGCACTATGCTTGTTCCCAGTGATCTTCCTCATGGTACTCAGTTTTGGTTTGGTTTTTTTTCTGCCTCTGAAAAAGGGAACACATATAAGCACACATGCATGGGCAAACACACATATAAATACAGCAGAACTATCCACTGGCAGTCATATTTGCCAAACTAATTAAAGAGAATAGCGTATTAACATGCACACCATAAAGCAAACTCCATTCTCTCTAGAGCATTCTCTCACTGAGATACAAGGACTTTATCTTTGCACAGTGGGTCTGAACTAATGGCGGTGTCTTAAAAAATAAGTCAGTTAACAAGGTTGAGGCGAGGAATGTTGTTGCAAAATTGTCAGTTTGCAAGAAGACATTCTTTGGAAAAAAAAAATACAGCCCCCCCCCCGCCTTGCAGATCTAATCAGTGGTGGGTATGGGAGGTGGGGGAGAGAACATAGAGGGTGAAAAAAAAAAACATGTCTCAAAGAGGAAAAAAGAGCAAGACCCTAATTGAAATAGAAAGCATTCTCATTTTAGAAAATGTTTTCTTAACAGATTGCTCTAGCCCTCTGCCTCAAGGTTTTTGATTAAATTAATGATGGGAGCGATAAGCTCCATTAGTGTTCCTGTTTTCAGAGGGAAATTTTCTGCAGCCTCCTCTTTTCCTTCCTCCCCCAAATCTCAGGTATGACAATAGAATTGCTAATTGAGACCACAACACACCAAGAAGATGAACTTAATATTAGTATGCAAATGCAGACAATCCAGGAAATTAATATTTCATGTGTGCCTACCTAAACGAGTAACGTTTCCATTATGGGCTTGGTGTCACTCAGCTGGGAAGCTGTTGCTGCAGCTTGTTGTCGTCAGTGAGGTCTTGAACTTCTCTTTTTTGTTTCATGTTGCCTGCTGTCTTGGGACCAGTCAGCACATCTGACATGTTGTGCTCTGTTGGCCCTTGCTGTTACCGCAGATCTTTTCCTAGTGCAAATAAATGAAGTTGTTATGATCCATAGGACATTATCAACTTGATTTCCTGTCTTAGTAGTAAAGTATTAGAGAAAAAAAGCAGTTAAGTCTTAGATAATAAAGAGGGAAAAGTATTTCAGTAAAATGAACCATAAAATCCATAATAGAAGATATGATGGGGACTTTTCCATGCAATGTAATTAGCAGACCAAGTGCTTTCAAAAACACAGGAAGAAGAGTGTTACTTTGAGGGCCTGAAATAGCTACATTAAATTATTCATAAACATTGTTTGTCAAACGTGATTATATTTCATAATCTGATGAGATCTATCGTGTTAACAGTGTGTGTGTATGTGTGTGTATGTGTGTGTGTGTGTGTGTGTGTAAAAGAGAGTGTATAGTAGGAGTATGAAGCAGTCTTAGTTTTAATCTTCTGATTCTTGTTTCGAATCAAATATCAAATAATAAATGTCTTCTTAAGAGCAGAAACCAATAGAAATCTTTGAAAAAAAAAAGTCTAGTATCTGAAAGAACACAAGCATTCAAATAGATGTCCAATAAATATGTTGGATATAATTTATTTTCACTTTTCCAACTTTGTTGAAAAATAGATATATTCTAGAAATGAAGGGTGGCGATATAGGGCAGAGAACAATGGGCTTATTGGGGTCTCCACTGTTCTCTCTTATGCTGTCTCTCTGCATGGCCAACCTTTATGAAGAATAAACTACAGTTATACTACAGCTATTCTATATTAAGAAACTTTTAGGGAAACTAGAGTCATGAAAGTCTTTTCCGAAAAGATCACATGGATGAGTGATTCTGATATAAAATTCTGGGAATGCAGAGTAATTTGTTTGGCTAGAAATAACAGGAGAGGAGATTTTAAGTTGAAAATACACATCGGATAATGGAGAAGGGGAGAAGTGTTGTTCATGTTTGCCCTGATGGAGTGAAAAAGCTGAACAAGAACATTCTAGAACTGGAAGATAGGATTCTCAGAGAACAGGTCCCAAATTTTAAGTTCTAATAGGTAGCAGATCTGGAATTAAATGTCAGGAAGGTCTTGGTTTTAGGCTTCATAACCTTAAGTGCTAATCCTGTAATTTTATAGAATTTGATCAAAGCAGCTTTTGCCCTCATTTACTGGAAAATTTTCTTCATTATAAAGTTATGCCACAATGATGGTTTCTATTCAGCCACAGATGCCTCCTATGAAAGCTAAGATAATGTTTTCTGCCTTTGTGTTGAAGCCAGTGTTTTGTTGGAATTGTTTACTCTTGCAGCTCATTGAAGTAAAATCTAAAAGGAAAATCCATCTAAAAGAGGAAAAACAAATAGACAAATAAAAGAGTTTAGATATTTTATATATTTTAGAATATACATCAATAAAACATCTTGCATAAGGTTTTTGGGGGACTTATTTATCAATTCCCTTTTAAAAAATAAAAGTGTGTGCCATGCACAGTGGTTCATACCTTTAATCCCATCGGTTTGGGAGGCCCAGGCGGGCAGATCATAAGGTCAGGAGATCGAGACCATCCTGGCCAACATGGTGAAACCCTGTCTCTGCTAAAAATACAAAAATTAGCTTGGCGTGGTGGCGGGCGCCTGTAATCCCAGCTACATGGGAAGCTGAGGCAGGAGAATTGCTTGAACCAGGAAACAGTGGTTGCAGTGAGCTGAGATCCCACCACAGCACTCCAGCCTGGAGACAGAGCAAGACTTCAATTCAATCAATCAATCAATCAATCAATAAAAATTTGTATAAACGCTAATAACTAGAACAAATTAGATTTGTTAAATCTCTAGACTTATGAAAATATTGATTATTTTATTATGTGTCTTTATTGACACAAATATATCTGCCACTCTCATTGAAATTGCTTACACAGTAGATTAAACCTTCCTGGATTTTATATTAGACATGAATGTAACAACAAAAGTAACAAGAATTAGAACCTAAAGTTACTGTCCTGGTACTTGTTCATTGAGTTTTCACCATATTTATTTTCCAATAAAACATTATTTAATCTGATACATCTTTTTTCAAACACACAATAAATTAACTCATACTAATTGCTTATGGATGCTATGTTTTTGCATCTGATTATTTGTATTCATATTTAAGACATCTCAAGAGGAAATGTTGATAATGTCATTTCTTTGTAAAAAGACAGACCATGAAAATTACGGAAATATTGTGTTGCATGTCAAGTCATCATTAAATATAAGAAGCTTTTATGAAAAAAAGTCCATGGTCTGTATTTCTGTAAGAACATCTGAGCTATTCCAAGCTTACATTTTAGAAGTTAAGTTCTAGAGGACAATGCTCCTTTGTTTGGGGTATTGGATATTATCTAGTATATCCGATATAGGATTAAAAGTAGCTGGTATTTTATAAATGTTCAACATGAGCCAGAAAAGCATCAGCCTATAAATGGATTCCTTGGGCCCAGAGCTCAGATAGAGAAGAAAAGTTTGCAGATTTTGGGGTAGCAGGGTGGTGACTGCATTACTATATTACTGCAACACTTCTGTTTTATGTACAGTAGCACTCAATAAATATCTGTTTACTTTAATTGAGTGGGCACAAATAGCATTTACCAGAAATCCTTTGCTGGCAGCCAGCTGCATTTGACTGCTGAGACCCATAGCACGTTCTCTCTGAAGTTGGAGGGAACACACCTCTTTTTGGTGTCCATTTTTGCTCAGAGAGAGTCAAGGTAGAAGATCAATTATGATTTCTTTCTGTTCACCGGTAAAATGGTTTAACAGAAAGTAAATTTCATATTATCATAAAGAACCCATGCGAAAAAGGCAAATGGAGTAAAATGCTGGGTTTTATGACAGTTATTGGAGAATTTTTAATAGTCTTTATCTATTTTAAACATTAGAATTGCTTTTTTCCATATATGTTGACATTATGGGGTTACCTCATCCTCTTAACTTCCCTGGTATAAAACTGAGAAAGCTTGGAGGTATACTTAGAGACAACAAAAGAACTACCTGGGGATAATCTTTCTCCATCTCCACCCATCATTTAACACCAATTTGATATCAGTGTTTCAGCTGCTCCAATATTGACTTTAAGGAAGTCTATATTTTTGTCTATATTATCTAAATTCCAAATATCTCTTTATGGTAAAAATAAGAGATGACCAGATATTGAAGATCATCATGTCTCATCTAATGAGTTAGATCTTCCAGAAGCAAACTAAAGCCAGATATACAGAAAGTGAGCAGCAGGCAAACATTCTGAAGTCAGTGAGGAGGGGACAGGGGGGAGGGCAGAACAGAGGAGGGGGAATGGAGTTAGTCTTAGCCTTTGGGCTACACATGTACTGTGAGAAATTGGTATTGACCTCTGATTGTTATGAAGAACAGGGACTTCTCTGTTTATCTTTTCTAAAGAAAGTTAGATTTTTGTATTACCACTGAAAGCTTCATAGGTTCTATGTAATGGCTAGAGGTATTTGATAACTTGTTTTCTATTTTTCTTTTTCTGATTTTAAAATAGATGGTCAGGAGTCAGAGAGCCATGGACAGCTGGTGCTTACTCAGTAAATGATATTCCTGTTATTATAGTAAAAAGTAGGCCTCAAGTTACTTTAAATATTATACTTCTCAACCCCAGCACAGAATACATTTTAGATCACAGCTCAATTACTTGTAATACATTTTGTTTTTACCATTTATTTCTTAATTTTGTTTCTTAAAATGCCTAACCACATTTACTCTAGAAATTGCTTAAAAGATAACATAAAACTTTGGCTTTTATAAAACCTGTCAACGAATCAAAGTGAAAAGCCTCTTGTCATAGCATTTCTAATGAAACTTGTATAATTTTAGAATTGAATATTGAAAGAGAACAATAATCAGAGACTGATATTTCAAAGAAAAATACAATTGTTTTGAAATGTAAATCATTCACTATACCAAGACTGAGGCTGTGAAACTGTAAGAGTCTAAAGTGTTGGGTGAATGGGTTAGGTCCTCACTGCTCTTTGACCTAAGTGGAGGAATTGTCCCTAAGATGAATTTGGAAGAAGCAACTCATTCTAAAAACAGATTTCCAGTGACTTTTTGCTCATTCCCTAACCTACCATGTCACCACATGGAAGAAGGAGTCATTATAAAGTTCCTAAGCACTTCTTGAGACCATTAATTGCCTTAATATATCAGTAAGTCTTTTTTTTTTTTTTTTTTTGAACAAAATGCAACAAGAGTTTACCTGATGCTCAGAGAGACAGGAGTAAAGGTGCAGGAAAGGAAGCACAGGAAAAATGAATTTCATTTGCTTTGTATTATCTGTGTTCATATAAGTTGCCTCAGTTGTGTTTGAGAACAGATCAAAGGAAAAGAAAGAATTGATGTGGTTATGATAAAATAGCAACAACCACATTTTTACTTGGACTTGGCACAATGTCAGGAGCATACACTCAGTCCTATGCATGCACATTCACCTATTTGTTCCCTTTGTGCCTGTCCCTATTCCTTCCTGCCTTGGCTCTGCCTCATACATAATCATCACATGAACGAAGAAATACAGCTACAGAATGTTATGTCAATTACAGAGATTTTATATATTGCTAATCAGCTTGGGAACTGAAGATGCTTGCCTCCTTTTTTCCCTAAATTGGTTTTTAATCAATCCAAACAACATCCCAAGGAAACATTTTGAAAGAGAATTACAGAATGATCATCAAGAAGATTTTTCCTGCTCACTAAATATGAAAATCACTATGCAACAAGTACATGATGTCAAATATTAGAATATTACAAGTTTATTAATAATGAAAAGAACAATATAGGTCAAAGAGCTCTGTGTGTCTGGAGGCATATTTAAAACAAATGATTAAACTTAATGCACATTCAGGACTTACAAGGGCTAATTTCTGTAAAAAGATTTATTAAACCTCCACCTGACAAAATCATTTCCATATGCATTTCATTTTCCTGTGTGCCATTGAAGCTCTAGGTCTTCATACTGCAGAGGTCCCAATGGCACTCATTTTGAACTGTATTAAAAAATATATGTAAGAGGAAGAAAAGCGTATGGAGGTCACGCAGCCCAGTTTTTCATTCAAGAAGCTTGGATTTAAATCTTGTGTCTCACACTTACCTTAGGCACGTTCCTCGGCCCCCTTTTCTCCCAGTAAGAGAATTGTCATAGAATCTACCTCACATGGCTATTCCAATAATTAAGTGAGACTATAGACTTGCCACTCATTAAATTTCTGGACCAGAAGTGAGCTATCATAAGCATTCACTAGCACTAATATATGCATGCAGTAAAGCTTTGTTGAGTGTTTATCTGGTGGCGAGATGGGCGCTCTGCCAGGTGGGGGGCTCTTTCCAACAGCTTTACATTGCACACACTATTAAATGCTGACTTTTTGAAGAAGTGCAAGGTATTTAATTATGCCCAGTATTTGGTTCTGCTGCTCTGTGACTTGGACATGGCAGGTGGACATTTTGATAATGACACCATAGAAGTTTAGAAAGTGAAAGCATATTTTTGTAATGCTGATAAAAGCATATTTGTGTGAACTGGATATAACTGTTCTAATTGTCAGAATATCTCCATTCATCCTGAATCAAATAATGCCTGTTTTTAACTTTCACACGTTCTTTTACTTTCCACCCCCAAGCCAGATAATTCCTGTCGCACTTAATATGACAGCAGAGGAGTGCCATTGTACCCACACCCTTCTTTTCTCACATTTTTTCATTGAGACTTTATGCTGGTCACTGTCCCAAAGATACTCTCTAGTTATTTGATGTCCCACTCAGTTCTTAGAGCAAACACTGTTCAAGGATGGACTGAGGAGCGAACCTGTCTTCAACTAAACTTTCTAGTTCTTTAGGGAAGCTAGAGTGCACATCACAATGTAAGCACTTCCTGGCTCTAAAAACTCTTATTTAGCCTGTATTCTTTCAAAAGCCTTAGTCTCGTCCCTAAAGTGATACTGACAGATGTTTCCTTGGTCGGTCTCTGCTGACAAGCCAGCCATTCTATAAAATATGTGCTTAAAGTTTCTTCCTTACACTGACTTAAATCTTTCTACTCTCCATTCACCAGTTATTTGTCTGCCCTCTGGACATTCACAAATAAATGGATTCCAAAGGTTCCCTTCCCTTGCTTATTTTTTCAATTTTATCTTAACATGCCCATTTCCATCATGTTTTATATGATCTGATTAGGTTTGAAGTTGGGGATTTGGGGGTGGAAGGAGACATGATTGTCTTTCAGTTATTGCCAGAGTGAAAAAAAAAAAGCAACAGTTTTTAAAAGTGACTTTCAAAGCCTTGAAACGTGGTCTCAAAGGATCTTTGTTTAGAATGATAGGTTCACACTTAGAAACGTGTTTTAAGGAAAACTCCAAGTGTTTGCTATGAATCATCTGATCCCTCCTCTGAGATGTGGTTTCAGAAAGTCATGTTAGGTATAGAAAGCTGTAGGTTTTCTTTAGCAATTTTTTTTTTTTTTTGAGATGGAGTCTCACTCTGTCACCCAAGCTGGAGTACAGTGGCATGATCTCGGCTCACTTCAACTTCTGCCTCCTGGGTTCAGGCAATTCTCCTGCCTCAGCCTCCCAAGTAGCTGAGACTTCAGGTGCACGTCACCATACCTGGCTAATTTTTGTATTATTAGTAGAGATGGGGTTTTACCATATTGACCAAGCAGTCTTGAACTCCTGACCTCAGGTGATCCGCCCACCTTGGTCTCCCGCAGTGCTGGGATTACAGGCGTGAGCCACCGCACCTGGCTGGGTATTTTGGTTTTTTGTTGTTTGTTTGTTTGTTTTTTTTAACAATTTTAATGATATATTTTGCTGAGCTACTTGAGGATCACTGACCTCATGTATCTGGGAACTTTGAATTAGAGAGCTGTGACTAAAAGAAGAAAGTAGTAGGGTGCCAATAAATGTAGACTATGTTGAGACAAATATTCATGGCAAATGAAACTTCTGTATGCCTTGAATATTAGAAAATTATTTACTTGGTTCTTTTACATGCGTGCTTTGGATACTCCCTTTAAGAGTTAGAGTCTGTGACAGCTCAGGCTAAAGTATCCAGAAGATAAGAAAAGAAAGAAATCCTTGGCTGTGATGGCCCGGGCTCAAATGGATTTATAATCAAGGGAGAGGCTTACAGTTATATGAATTTAATATGATGAGCAAATATTATTGTACTGAAGATTTGGATTTCATCTTATTTCCCACTTGTAAAAGAAAGGTCATAATAATCTCCAAAATTCTCTTCTTTATCTTTTCAGTGTAATTATCCAGATCATTTTCTCTCCTTCACTCCACTGTATAACCTCCTTGAAGAAAATGTGTTTTAAGTTCAAAGGCATTTTACTGAACCTGAATAAATTACCTCAAAATAGTAGGTTATGGGTTCCTGCCTGTCATTAACATCATGTGGATAAGGTTATAGGCATTAATATTCTCATACAGAGGGGAATTTACTTTAAATGTACATGTATATTTTATTAGGATAGAATGTGGACTAAGGGTTAAAGAAAGCTGATATCACAAAGTGTTCACAACCCTGTGGCCACACAGCAATCAGCTCTGTATTCATGTTAAATGCAAAAACGGCTTGGTCTAAGGGCCTTCGTTGCTCGGTATTTTCTTTATACTCTGCTTTTGCCATCATCTGCCAATAAATTCAGGTAAGACCTCCCATGGCCTAACAGAATTTAAATCACTACTGACAGGCTTCAGAGGAAAGCCAACTGAGTGGCCTACTCAGCTTGTGTCTGGGGACACTTGGCAAGTCACCTGGGATGGGTTGGCAGGGTAGAGCAGCCTTTGTAGGCAGTGTAGACCCTCTGACACTTGATTAATTTGTCAGTATGACCCTCTGTCTTCTTTTATTTTAACTGCCCTTTTCCTTCTTAACTTTCTCTCTCTACCAGACCAATTTTTTTGTGTGTAGGGAAAGAAAAGAGGGCAGAAACTGAAACAGATAATTTAAGGGGATTATAAATATCTGATAAAAGAACATCTCCTTAATTTCAGATTTCCTTACCAACCATTTGAGCTATTGACTAAATTAACTTGGTGTGATATTTGGGGGTAATGCATAGATCTGATCCAAGAGAAATTGGTAGTTGCTTGTGTGCCTCCACTATTTAATAAGATACAGACAAATTTGACTTTGCATTTGGATCTGAGTGCAAATTAGAAAACAGCTTTTCTTCTAAGGTAAATACGCATCCTTTCCATTTGCAGGCTGTCTCTGTTATGGAAAAGGACAACCAGGGAGCTGTTCTGCAGCTAATTTAACACCTGTACATTTGCAGGGTGTACAGTAGGGAACTGTGTAGCCTAATGACTCAGGTACTGCTACAGAATATTTATGTTCTTTTGCTTTTTGGCTGTTGCAGGGACTTGCAAATAGAATATGTGGAAATGTTCTCAACCAGTTGAGAGAAACATGCTTTTAATGAAAAAGTGTTATTATTTTGAAAGGAACAAAAATGAGGTAGAATACAGTGCTAGAAAACACTTTCCCCAATCTGTGTAGCTTTCAAACCTCCATTCCCACCCCTGGGAAGATGAATTCTGTTGATTATTCTGAATTGTATTATATTCAATAAAGTGCAATGGTAATAAGACCCTCCACACAAATGTGGCATAATCAGAATAATTAGATGTTAGATGATGCCTGAATGATGAGCTTGATGAATGGCAATTCTGAAAGGGAGTGTGGCCTTCCATTGGAGATTGCTGGCAGCCAGGCCCCAACATGGGTGGGCCTTGAGAAAGCAGGGCTGAGGAGGCAGCAAGGAAATATAGGCCAAAGCTCTTGTGGGCATCCCCAGAGAACTAGGAAAATCCTGCTTGCGTTGCATTTGTGGTGCTATGAGAGATCCTTGAAGCAGAGGCGGAGAGGCCACTGCAGAAAACTGACCAGGATTCGCCTCAGGATAATTAAATCAAATCATAACTCCAACAAATTAAGGAAAGCTGTAAATCAGGAGGTTGGAATGTGACAAGGGCTTTGGCATATGAGTTTGGGGAACTGAGTGTGATAAAGAGGAAAGGTGGGTTTATCAGAGGGTCACATGGGATTCACTCTTTGCTTACCAAGATGTGTTGTATCTGTGAAATACAATTTCCCTGTTCATTTTTGTTCAGTTCCCAGAAGTGAAGGAAATTGAGAAAGAATCCTGGGTATGTAGATGGAAAGTAAGTGCTGGTGCCAGGGAAAATTAAGAAACTGATAAACTTGCTTTAATCCTCCTCTACTGTTTCCTGTCCATGCCAGCCTCACCCTTTTGCTACCCGGCCATTCTCTTACCACCTGTTTCTTGCAATCTATGCTCTCCCATTCTTTCTGTTGACAGTGGGAACCCAAAAACTACTTCAGGGTCAGTTGGTGACTCATTGTGTTAACTCTCACAAAAATATTTACACATTAATTGTCTTATATGAATAAGGTAATAAATCATGTATGAAATAAATCATAAATGGTAGATTTTCAGGCATCAGTAATTTTTTTGTGGGGGAGACCATTGACTTCCCACTGTTTCTCATATTATACCAAATATGGTGATTTCTAACTCAGTGCATTCTTAATCTAGTCATTTGTCCAAAAAACATCTATCAAGTGTCCATGGTTCTGTGTCAGGCACAGCTCTCAATACTTGAAAAATAACTGCAAGATAAAGGTCAGTTCCTTCAAGGAGCTTACAGTCTAGAATTGGAGGGTAGCTAACATAAGATTGATCAAGTGTGAGAAAAGGAAAGCAGGGTCCGTGGAAATCTGCACTGGCACAGCTGTGCCACACAGAAGGCATTCAGGAAGCACATTCTTCATGGAAAAGACAATATTCATATCAGATTGGAATTTTGTATCAAGCGATGTTAACGTAGCACAGAGGATTGAGAAGGGCAGTTTGGAGCAAAGGGAGAAACAGATGTGACATAAAAAGGCATAAAACAGCACACTCTGAAGACTTAAGCCAGTTGGCATGACTTGAATTTGAGTGTCGGGGAAGAGAGGAGTAATGACCCGAGATGAGATGAAGAAGCTCATGAAGGGCCCTGTGCCAACCAGGAAGTGGACATTTACATCATAAAGACATAGGTAAGATTTAAAGCAGGCATTGACATGACTAGAATTGGGTTTTAGGAAAAAAAAAAAAACATTCCACAGCATTACAGAGAAGTGGTGGGAGGGAGTGATGACAAGAGGCCAGGGGAGGCCAGTTTGGAGACTCCAGCAGTTGTTAGGCAACAAACGGGAAGGTCCTTAATAAAGGCAGTAGCAGCGGATCCTGGCAAAAGGGGCCAGTTGGAGGAAACATAATGACTAGTCTGAGATCCGCAGTTACCCCTGCTGAAATCCATCAGAAAAGTTCCAAGTTAATAATTAGCTATATTCTCTTATATATCACTTAGCCAACTAGTGTTATTTTAAGTTTACAAAGAGAAAAGATTGTGAACCGATGTATGAATTTCTAATCTACCTAATTTCCTCCCGTGAAATTCAAGTTTGTACTGCAGTATGTGAATTATTTAAAATACATGCACTTTTCCTGTAGTGTGCAGATTTATGGTTGGATACAAAACATCCTGATGCTAAACATATGTGAACATTCATTTTTAAAAATCAGGAAACTAGAGAGTTACTATTTCCTGCAGGAACTTCTAAAAGAAACCAAAAAAGTAATATAATGTGCCAGAAAGCTCAAGGGAATGGATAAAGTAAATTGCAAGGAAGGGAAACCTGGCCACCCAAAAGAAGATAACTTTCTCTTTAAAATTCTGCCCTGTGTGCCCATAATCAGATAGGCTGAGTGACTTACAGAGAACCCTTTATGGACATCTGAGGTGTTTTTTGCCCCCTAGACCAAAAACATAAATCTTCTTTCTCTAATAAAGACATTTCAAGCAGAAAGTTATGATATCTTAAAGTCAGATATGCCAAGACATTGGAAGACATCCATCTTCCCCATCCTGGCCATTCTCTGGTTTGTCCCGAGGGGCTGTGGCATGTGTTTTCTTTGAAATTTTCAATAAAAGATAAGAAAATAATTTCTTTTGGATCATCAGCTTCCCCTGCAGAACTCCTGCTAGGTTGGCTTGTAGAGACAATTAAAAAAAGCATTTGCTCAGTTTAGGTGGACATTGTTATTGCAGCATTTGTCCCTTTCCTGACAAATTACATTATTCCTCTGCCCTCCGAACCATTAGAAGGTCCAGAGGGAGCCAGGTGGTGGTGAGCAGGGGCTGATCTCACATTTGTCAACCCTGAGGCAGAGCCAGGCTGAGCGTCCAACTCCCTTTGATTCTGTACACTGGCAAGCAGGGGGGTAGGGGCTTGATTGGGGTGGGATCCACTTTTGAATGCTGTCATTTGCCTCTGAGCAGAAGGCCATCGTCTCTAGTGTTCAGAGTGAATGTGATGCCCCCAGATCTGTTCAATAATTGCCCTGATTTCTGCCTGAGGGTTGACTTTCTTCTAGCTAAATGCTGCATCCCCTCACACTCCCCCAGCACTAACAAAGTGGCTCTTTCATTCTGCTCTGGGCGGTAGCAGCATCCTTTTGCCTGCGCTTCAGCTCTGAGTCTGATTCAGCATCACAAACTTCCCTTTGTGAGTATCTCTGACTCCACCCTCTTTTCTTTCTCACTGAAAAATAATGGGGTATTTTAGTTAATGCTGAAACATCTGTTGAATTCTAAAGAAGAGGTGGAGTCTTTAATAACTGTGCATAAGTAAGAGAAGACACGTAACCCCTTGGGTGAAATATGTTGGTCTTTTTCTTTCTTGCTTGCTTGCTTTTTTAATTTTATTTTATTTTTTGAAATGGAGTCTCACTGTGTAGCCCAGGCTGGAGTACAGTGGTGCAATCTCGGCTCTCAGCCCACTGCAGCCCCTCCCGGGTCCCGATTCAAGCAGTTCTCCTGCCTTAGCCTCTCAACTAGCTGGGATTACAGGAACGTGCCACCATGCCTATCTAATTTTTGTATTTTTAGTAGAGATGGGTTTTCACCATGTAGGCCAGGCTGTTTTTGAACTCCTGATCTCATAATCCACCCGCCTCAGCCTCCCAAAGTGCTGGGATTACAGGCCTGAGCTACTGTACCCGGCCAAGTCTTTTTTCTTTTTATTAACGGAACTGCAACCTAGAAGGCAGTATCATGCATTTAGAGTGGTACAGGGACATTGTAACCCAGTGGATTACGGCTGGTTTTAGAAAAATGCAGATATGATTAAGAGCTGAATTAGTCCAGGAAAACAGTGCCTAACTTTTCTGAAAATCAGTTGTGTCATCTGCAAAATAAAGGCAGTAACACCCACCTTACAGATTGCGGTACAAGTATTATACAATAGTACAGTAAGGTACTAACATGGAATGCTAAACACCCCTTGATCACTAGCAGGCACCATTTTCATTGCCATAGTTGTTTTTCTACTTACACTCTGATCATCCACTGTAAGAGAGGAGAGCCATCAGCCCGCTGGGAGATGGGGTATGGAAACACTGGTTTAACGTTAAGTCGGCTGAGCTACACAAAGGCCCTCCTTAGTGTCAGGCCAATTCTAGGAGCACACAGAAGTGCACAGCAGCAGCACTGCTTCCGTCCTGATGGACCACAGCCTCTTGTGGCAGGTGAGGAATGGAGCCAAGCAGATCCTCAAATAAGTCAAGAAATAAATAGAATGCTTGTGAATGTGATGAAGAGGAGAAACAACTGAAATAGGGCGGAATGGGAGCTGGATTTAGTTTGCCTGGTAATCGAGGGTCTCTCCAAGAGGCACATCCCCGACTGGACTCATAGAGGATAATTGTTCAGTACCAAAAAATTGTGCCTACCTCCACTAAGTAGTTATACTTCTAATTTCCATTGATTTAAGGATACACAGAAGATAAAAAGCAATTGTGAATTCAATAGAAAGTTTTACACAAGTGTGTATTTATTCATCAGAGCAACATTGATGCACATTTGAAAAATAGAATTATACGTATGTGTAGGATATATTGTTGATTCTTACTGAAGATGATGCTGGATTTGCATTTGGAGTTAAGAATGTGGAATTTTAACATTATCCCGAGTCTCTTGAATTGTTTGATGTCTGCAGGTTGGGAATGACTAATGAGAGTGCAAAGATTAGACAAGAAACACAAGACTCCTGAGCCATATTTTTATTTTTCCCCTAAAGCTAAACAAAGACCAGATAAGCCACTTAACTTGAGTCTTTTTGTCATTGGAACGAGGATAGTAATGCTTGTTATTTAACCTCCTAATAATTGTGTGAGGTGGAACTAATTTGATAGATAGGAATGTTCTTACAAAGCATTTCGAACTACGTAAGGATGAAGTACTGACAGTGGCTTGAAATAAGAGAATCAGATACTCTGGAATACAAGTCAATTGTTGTTTTTTTTTTTTTAAAAAAAAAAAAAACTTAAGGTGTGTACTTCACCTTCCTTTTTGTAAATTCGAATCATGGGCAGCTCTGCTGACATCAGCTACCTCAGTCTGCGTTTATTTTTCTAAATGATGTGAATGTGAGTCAAATCACAGGCTCTCAAGTGAAAGGGGGTATCATTCTCAACCCTCTAATCTTCAGGAAGGTTATTCCATGTTATACTTAAGGTTATACTTACATGCTGCAGATCACCCTTATCTCATATTCGAAGTAGTTAGAAATGTCTTTCTCTTTTTAAAAATCTTGTATACATTTTCCACTCTCTTGTATATAATGTAAACCCAGAAATAAATTTTTGCACATTTTTATATTAGAAATATTTTAGTGCCCTAAGCACAAATATTTCACTATATTGAAGGACCAAACTTGATTCTCCTTTTTATTAAACAGTTCAGTGTTCAGTTAGTATATTTCCAATAACACTGACTGTGCTACTTTTTAATATTGGGTAACAAATGCTTTGCTATTGAGAAAGGAAGATTTCCCTTAGGAATCTAACATGCAGAAGACGAGCAATTCAAAAAATATTCTCTAATCATTACATCTTTTAATATTTTCAGTTTAGCATAATTCACTCCAAAGACAAAAACACTAATGAAAACAGACGGAATGTATTTATGTGATACAGAACAGAAAAGGAACATTGCAGGTGAAAATTCTTGGTCTCTTGTAGACAGAGAATTTTAGCTAGACAATTGAAGTATTTTCATTCCACAGAAGTCTCAAAAATACTCCCAGCCATTTAAAGCACATAGCAGATTAGATACTTCAAAAGAATATGAGTGTTCTATGACAATGAAATATGCTTGCTGCATTTTGTATTCAATTTTATAAAAATCTGCTTTGAAGTCTTTATAGAATTGTTTTAACAATTTCTTTTAAAATGAATGTACTTTACAATACATTAACAATGTAAAGCCACTTAATTTACAGATTAAGTAAATGTGTAATACATTTTTTACCATAACAGTAAAACATGACATTTAAAAAGTCAAATAATTCCTTACTAATCCCTGAGCATCCCTCTTACTTTTGACTCTAATCATTTCTTCTGGATTTTATCCATGTATTCCTAAGTAGAGTGTTTCTTCTATTATTCTTAACATTTTTAGCCATCTGTGATTGACTTTCAACTATTGCAAATTGAAATTTCGCCCTGTTATGAGCCCTTTTTCCAACCCACATGCTCCCCTCTCCTATCTGCCCAATACAGTAATATAACGCCTTTTGGTTAAATTAGTGTTAAGTGTTTACAAGCTCGTGGTTGTACAAATGTTATTTGAAGGTGAATTATCATATCAATTTATTTATTTTCTTGTACGACTTCTTATTTTCATTGAAGTTAATAACTTCCCTTTTGTGCTTCTCTTTCCTCATCCTTAGATTTCTATGTACTAACATTAAGTAACTAAGTACTTCCAAAAATACTATAAACCACACACATCGTGTAATTTGTATACTGTTCTTCAGATGCAATCTTTCTGGAGACCCCTGCCCTCTGTCCCCGCTGTAGCATTATTTGTTTTTCTCCAGGAATGTTGCACCAGTGAGGCGTCCACCTGCGATTTCTCTGCCCACTGCCCTGCCTCTGCCCTCTCACTTTTGCTGTGCAACCTGCCTCTTGAAATTCCTCATATCCCTTTGTACGTTTTACTCCCCAGAACTGGTAAAACATACCTTTAGCGTCTTCCTCAGAATGAATAAGGAAGGCAGATAAAATTTTAGTGCCCTTGTATCCCAAAAGATAACTTTATTCTCTTCATATAGTCAATTGATACTGTGCTGCATATAAAATTACAGATCTTTATAATCTAAAACTTTAGATTTTAATAATTCATCTTATTTCCATATTCAGTGTTTTTGATAACCTTAATCTGCTATTGTCTACTCTCCCATTCTCTTTGTTCTAGTGTTTGTAGCTTTTCTGTTTCTTCACTGGAATTGGGGATTTCAGGAGCAAAGTACAGTCATTCTTGTGTAATCAATAAGTTAGACCTCCTTCATGAACCCCCTAAAATATGTCCATTTAACATTATGTCTGTGAGGATTCATCATGTGGGGATGAATTATTTTGATATTAAAGGCAAATGTTTGCATTTTTGGGTAAGCACATTTTTAAATCATGAAATTATTGAAAATATAGTTTGAAGTGAACTTTTGAAAAATATATAAATTGCTTTTTCTTTAACATTTTGAAACCTTAAGATTTGAATCTGAATTTAATTCTCCAGAAGCATATAATATATTTAATTTCTCAGTCTTTGATTTGCTCTATAAATTATACTCAGGAATTTAAACTTAGAAATAAAGAATGAGTAAATGTTGTTAGTGAAGTAGAGTGGCGTATGGGACTGATAGTGAAAGAAATCAGGGGTTTTGACCCAGTTTTTATTATGTAACCTATTTTTGTTTTTGCCATGTACTGATAAATTTGGACTATGAATCAAGACTGCCCTAGTTGCATCACATACAAGCCCTGTCTAAACTAGAGTTGTCGAGTTTCATTTTGGAGAAATGAGATCAGGGATGGCCCTAATGGAATGAAACAATAACTTTTCAGATGATGTCAAGGTCTTTGGAAATCCTGCCATGTGCCATGATACCTGTGGATCATGGCATCCTCTCCAGGACGCCCATGCTGTATAATGCAGAGCATTAACTGAAGGGGAGAGAATGGCTTGCCCAACCTAACATTAGTACAGATGAAGCATTCCTACAGATGGGAAGCAGAGCACTGAAAAGCAAAGACATTGCAAAACCAGGAAGGCCTGTTCTCATTTAGGACCAGTAAACTGGTTTTTCATGTGGGGATGAAGTTAAAAGTCATGATATTGAGGAGTTAAGAAATATTGAAATCATACCTTTATCTAGCATAAAAGTCTATTTGTATCTGTTTCTTTCAGTCCTCGTTAAATTAAAGCAGTGGTCTCAATTTTTTGCTAGTGCCACAGAATACTCCTAACATTTGCTAATCTTCATTTTTAACAAATAGATTCACCTTAGGCCCCAGGCATCTGGCAAGCAAAAGAATCTAAGCAAATGATGAAATATAGTTTTATGTTCATTTTACATTATGGTAACCTATTGATGACAGTTGATATTGGTTTCCATTTACTGTGATGATGCACAGCTTCCTCTTATAATAAATGTGCTCAATGAAAACATTAATCGATTTCAACAAAAATATTCTCAAATAATAGTAAAGGCAGTGAGCAAATATATCAGAAATTTTGAGCATGGTGCACACACAACTAATATATGGGAATTGCAGTCATGGATCAATAAAACAGGAGACCTGGACTTTGGTTCTGTCCGTGGCAAATGTATGACCTGGGCAGTTAATTTAACTTTTCTTTGCTTCTACCTCCTCATCTAAAATGAGGAGTCTGCTCAGATCTCTTAATAAACCCCTTATATTTCTTAAATTTTGAGATTTCAAGGATTTTCTTTGCACTTAATATATGTACAGGTTGTTTTGGGTTTGCTGCAACTAGCAAGGAGGAAAAGATTATGATCAGCTGATGATAACCACCCAGGTCATCTCTCTGAAGATCACTGAAATGATGGAATAAGAGACTAACTCTCTCATAGAGCTTCAGAGCTTGTAGTGAAAAGGAAGAGTTCTTTGATTCCCCTTGCAGGACCACAGGATGTGCGACAAGAGTGTGGCGAGCCTGCTCAGTCCCCCCACCACTCAAACCCCTGCAGGCGTGGGGAGCATGCAGATGGGCAGGTATAGAGGCCGGGCAAGTACTTCAGGCTCCAGCTCTGCAGTAGTGTCTAGGGGTGGGTCCCTGCAACTCCAGAGATACAAAGCTCTTTCAGCTTTGCTGTCCACAGATGGCTTGAATGTTAGCCAGCTCAATGGACCCTCTGCTTTTCTGCAAGAGCAGAGGGCCAATATGACAGCTTTCTGTACCCCAAGCTCTTATCTAGCACCTCAGAAGACTCAGGTCATACACAGACTCAAAGAATGAATGTGAGGTTTTATTGAGCGGTGGAGGTAGCTTTCAGCAGGATGGATGGGGAGCAGGAAGTGGGGCATGGATGGGAAGGTGATCCTCCCCTGGAGTCAGGTTGCCCAGTGGCTAAACTCCTGTCAGCGTCCAGATCTTCCTCCTCTTCTCCCTTTCTCTACCATGTTGTTCCACTATCTATCTGCTAGTCTGCTGACTTGCTGATCTGCTCTGGAGCTTGGGGTTCAGGGTTAATATGGGTGCAGGATAGGGGGCATGGTGGGCCAAAAGGCAACTTTTTGGGTGTAAAACCAGGAATGCCTGTTCTCATTTAGGGCAGTGGATATCCAGGCTTGAGGATGAGGCCTTTGCCAGGGAACCGCCCTCTTGTATCCAGTATTTTCCTGTCTCCTGCTCATATCAGTAGCACCCTTAGCAATCACGAAGATGGACTCTTCCTGCCACCATTTATTTAATAAATGAGAAAACAAGTGTTCCAGAAAACATATGTGGCCCATTGTTACACAGTTGAATAGTAACAGGCAAAAAACTATTTATATCCATGGACTTCGGCCTAGAACCCTGGCTCCACTTTGGTTCTCTTCAGTGCATATCATTATGGCCTTGGAATATGATTTTCCGGACCTTATTATGCTTTTAAAAGGGAGAGTGACACCTGGATGCTGAATTTTTTTTTTTACGCCCAGTACATTCATTTCTGAGTTTCATCAATACCAGCAGCTAATAAAAATGACTCAGGACTACTTTTGTTTTTGACGTACTTTGGATAGTTCTGTCCAAAAATATTCTATTTCTCTTTGATTTTTAGATCTAACTGAAATATGGGATATTCCTGGACCTCTCCCAGAGAACGTTATGAAAATTAGCAAACATTGTTAATGATTTCAGAATTGTATACAATTGCATTATTAATTTATTTTTTTTCAATTGGTGGTGTAAAATAAAAGTGATTCATTAAAAAAAAAAAAAAAGGAAGAGAAGAATGTTTATGTGCTTTTTGGTTTTTCCCTCCTAGGCCTTTAGAGTCTATCGACTCTTCATCAATTTAATTATTGTATTATGTATGTCTAATGTACTCACCACACAGGAGGCTAAGTAGTTTCCTTCCCCCAAGGTAGCTTTCTATGGCTAGAAAACGATCCATCTGTGAGCCACACTGGCCTCTTCGGAAATACCCTCCTATCGATTACAAGAGAGAACTGTAAAAGATTATTCAAGAAACACTACTGAGGAAACAGATCAGTGTTTCTTTAATTATGACCTAAAGCAAATTCTTGAAACAAGGATTGAACAAGATCCACAGAGCACCAAAGAACTGTGCAGTGGGTGAGTAAGCCAGATAGAGATGGACATAGACCAGAAGAGATGCACTTGGGAAATGGTAATCCACCTGCAGTTGCTACGAATATGGAAAATATCTATTTATTTTATTTCAGTAATAAAGGTATTATATTTAAAATATTTACAATGTCTCCCAAAGGGGGACAAAGCTTTGAAAAGTAGTAGAAATAAAATGAAAATATTAGCAGGTATATTGAGCACTATTGACTTCCCTCAACTGAAACTTTCAGTGCCCTCCTGCTCTCTATCAAATTAAAAGCCTTCCTGTCACCTTCACACTGAGCTGGTTCCCAAGTGTGAGTTGCAGCTACTGAGCAGCAGCTGGGTTTCAGCCCACCTGTCCTGTTCAAGAACACGCTCAGGATCGCTTTACCAACATAAGTTTGCTCACACTGTTTCCTCAAATGTTCTTCTCCCAGCAGATCCCAGTTTCTGCCTTTGGAAATTTCAATAATTCTCAGGCTTATTTCATGGCCTTACTCTGAAAAGCCTCTCATGATTATCTCAACTAGATTAAATCTTTTTCTCTTGTTTCATTTTTATTGCCGACCACACTCACTCCTTGTTCTACTTAGTAATTATTGGCACACATGTCTAATTCTCTCTTTCTTCGCCCAAGACTGTGAAGTTCTAGACATTCTATGGAACACAGCAGTAATTTATACTCATCAAATTGAAGATATCTTAAACACCTTACATTGTATTTTGAAAGAAATGGTATTCTCATACATGAAAAAGTGAATCACTGAAAATTCAGATGATTGTTAGGACCATAGAAGAAATGTCTCAGAGACTTATTAGCTTCTTAATTTAGAATAAAGAGGGCAATCTCTTTAGGCTAGGGGACTCGAAATTGCTGCCAAGGAACTAGGATTTAAAATAGATTTAGAAAGATTCAGCTAAGTGCAGATAATAATCTAGAGAAATGGCATGGACTCAAGTGTAGAGGAGGAAAGTATAGGCTACAATCAAAAGACATAGTGTCTAAATATGTGTTATAGCATATTTACATAGTGATAGAGGCTTGCTACAGCTTGCAAAATATTTTTCTTTATATTATATGTGTCCTCAAATACTACCCTATAACATTAAGGTACCATAATGTTTTAAGGCCTTCTGGGATTATCTGTTTATTTTTCTGTCCTATTTATCTGTGTGATCAGAAACAGGGGAAACCATTATTATGCACTTTTATTCCCCTCAAGGCTAAGCACTTTTTAAAGAAATAAACACATGAAGAATGATTGTGCTGATTATACAAAATAAGTCCCTGAGAGAAGTGTGCTTGATCACAGAGCCCACACTTAAACATAAGGCTTCCTTGTCTGGCCAGTGCTCCTAGCATGCTAGGATAGCAGGCCTAGGCAGAAGAGAGGAATGTGAAAATGTATATCCATCCGATGAATGTTATAAACAGAGTAGCAGCCATTTAAAAAAGAGAATGAATGGAGTAACACAGATGATATCTAAGATGTTTCATAGCATCGATTAGAACGCATTCTGAAAAACATTACAAGTAGGTAGGAATGGATTTGAATGAAGATGTTGTACTAGTAGCATTACATTTCATAAAATTTGAAAAAACAACTACAAATGATACATCTTTAGAAACAGCTTTTAGGCAAAAACTAGATAATTGATATGTGAAATGGCATGAAATCAGGAGAAGCGGCTATTTCACCAGTTTCTCTAGCAATAACCACTGTCCACATCTTCAAAAACCATGTAAGACACCACTTTCGAAAAGGCCTCCTTGACACATTCCATTGTACTGTAATATCTCTCGAGCTTTCAATTAAGAATCTGTATTGTTTGATTTTCAGCTATGCATCTGGGGATTACAAAGGTGAATGAAATACTGTCCCTGGCCTCCTCCTAGAGGGGAGTAT
The DNA here is from genome assembly GCF_001604975.1 of Cebus imitator. Lineage (NCBI taxonomy): Eukaryota > Metazoa > Chordata > Mammalia > Primates > Cebidae > Cebus > Cebus imitator. The sequence continues at coordinate 2,343,155 of NW_016107459.1, read as the reverse complement.
ATCACACAACTCTGCTCAGAGCCACTGAGTCTCACCTCCTTCAGGCTCTGGGCTACTTGTTATACCCTAAACAGGGGCACTGATTCAGCTTCTCGGGGTTAGGCTCAAAATATCATGAAGAGGTGCTGAACGTATATGTTGAGTGCTTTGGATTATTACCCAATCTGTATCAAATTTTTGGCGTGGGGCACAGTGGCTCACTCCTATAGTGACAGCCCATTGGGGTGCCAAAGTGGGAGGATTACTTGCCCAGGAGTTCAAGACCAGCCTGGGCAACATATTAAGACCTCGCCAGTTCAAAAAGGTACAAAAAAACCCTTAGCCTGGTGTGGTGTTGCACTCCTATAGTCCCAGCTACTCAGCAGACTGCGCTGGGAGAATTGCTTGAGCCTAGGAGTTCAAGGCTGCTGCAGTGAGCCATGATCATACCACTGCACGCCAGCCTGGGTGACAAAGTGAGATTCTCTCTAAAAAAAATAGAAAAATAAAAACAGGAATAAACATATTATTAGACCCTATGTTTTGTTCAGCAGCTTTAGTACCTTCCCAATGTCTACCCTAATGTATGCATCCTGTATTGCATACAGTAGGCATCCATTAAGAACAAATAGAAGCTTCCAAATTAAATATATTGAATTAAAAAAAAAACCCTCTAATGTTATATCTCAAGGACAAAAAGTATTTCTTTTAGTGAGAATATCATCTCAAATAAAAAAAAAAAGAATGAAAGAAAATACCTTATCCAAAAACTCAGTTGTTAGAAGAAAATAAAATTAGAATATCAATGAAGAAAGAACTCATTTGTTGGCAATTTGGCTTCAGATGTGATTTGGCAGCTGTGTTGGTTTCCTCCTCCCCTGTAATAATGATCACAAATTAGCAGCTTAAAACGTCCACTTATTGTCTCACAGTTTCTGTGAATTAGGTGTCCAGGCAGGGCTTACCTAGGTCTCACCAGTCTGCAATACAGCTGTTGGCCAGGGGCACATTCTTATCTGAGGCTCAACCCAGGGTGGGGTGGGGGACTGGATGGTTGATCCACTTCTAGACCAACTCAGGTTGTTGGCAGAATTCATCTTATTGTGGCCGTGGAACTAAGGACCACATTTTCTTGCTGGCTGTGACCAAGGTCTATTCTCAGCTTGTAGAGACTCCTTGACATTTCTCCTCTCTCAGAACATAGCAGCTTACTTCTTCAAAGCCAGCAAAGTATAATGCAACCTAATCATAGGAAAGACATTCTGTCACCTTTGCCAGATTCTATTAGTTAGAAGCAAGTCACAGGTTCCATGGGCACACAAAGAGAGCAGATCATGTAACTCATTATTATCTGCTTAGAATGTGTTCACTATGACAATTTGTCCACTACAGTCTATATATATGCAAAAGATTGGGCTACCTTTATCTATAACAGTGTCAGACACAAAGTCTAATGACTGGGAATTTGACTATTAATCCAAGAAATATGCCTGTGAATATATGAAGGCATTGTGCTCAATTAGAGGTAAACGATGGAGGTGAAGTCCCTATAGCTGTAAAGCGTAATCTAATGGGGGGAGGCTAACTTTAAAAACAAACAAACACAAATCCTACTCCCATACATAATTAGTTTCTAATAAGAACTGAGGAGGAAAAGAGCAGGGTTCTAAGAAAATGACTAATGAGGAAAATCCACTTGGGTGCTATGAGAGAGAATAATAAGAAAAAGTACTTTGAAGTTGGTAATCAGGGCGCACTTCCCTAAAGAAATGTCATCTGACTACCTAAAGAAGGCCTAGAAGTTATTCAAGAGATAGAAAAGAAAACGAGATAGAGGAAAAAGTGCAAAGGCCCTGAGGCAGGAACAATTAAGTCCTTCAGAGAGAGTAGAAGAATACCACTATGCCGTGTGGATTGACAAAGGTGGGGAGCTAGGAAGGGGATTCAGGCCATCAGGAGGATTTTAGATTTATCCTAAGTGCATGGGAATCCATAGAAGAGTTTTATGCAAGGGAGCGACATAATCCAATTTGAAAAACACTAAAGGAAAAACAGTCTTTTGCATTTTAAAAAATCCTCATTAACTTGAAAGGGTTCTTGCCTCTTGCATGTAGTGTGATGCTTTTCTGTGGCATTGTTGACAGTATTTCCCAGGTAGTCTCTAGGGAAGATGCTGCCTAAATTAAAGTAATTGGTACTTAATCATGTCTTAGTTAACATTTTTAGAATACTGCTTTTAGCATGATACTTCCTATGTCACTTTTTTTTCTCTTTTTAAAGCTAATGATTGTATTTTTATTGAGGGACTTAAAAAACATTGCAGGTGGCATACTTCTGTTCATATTTGTTATCCTAATTTTGTCTAAGGCATTAGAAAGTCCTCTGTGATATAAATAGAATTCTCTAAACTGATGTTATTTTTGATGATTTCAGGAGAGACTTAAAGAACCTAGATTCTACATTTTTCCTGTATTATTCAGAGATTTCGTGGAGTAAAATAATATTTCCAGGTTTTCTCTCAAGTAAGAAATAATACTTTTTTCCTGTGATTTTTAGCTAATTAGCTCTAAAGCAGCATTTATATATGAAAGCTCTCTGCAGTAACTCCATTCCCATGAAGAATTCATTGTAGGCAGAAAAAGGACACACTGTTGAAGTTTTTTCACTACCAATTAAATAGCAAAATAGCAAAAACCGTCCCACTGAGAAAGCACAGACTAAACCTTATCTTATTAAGACAAAGTCTAGATGCTTTATTTACTTGTGCTTGAAAATCAATTCCCTGTTGTCTTCTAGACATATTTAATTTGCGACAGAAATAAGAAACAGGAGGCATACCTTCATTGCTTTGTCTAAACTAATAATTAAAATGAGAGTTTTTATTTTCAAATGGACAGCATTAGCAAGTCAAAGATGGGTTAGAATGACACAAACACTACATGGATAATTATCTGCTATAGCAGAACTTTCTTTATCTTGTGCTTAGCAAACACACAATTGTTGAATGAATGAATGATTGAATGAATGAAGTTAGATTAGTGCATTGCATCTGTTATCTCACTGGTTTGGTAGACAGTCTGCAGAATCTGGCCACCAAAGCTGGGCAGCACTGGGGTGAGGATCAAGGATGATGGTTTCTTGGTTGCAACTTTGGTAAAATGAAAAGTAGATTCAATTATTTAGCAGTAGAGGACACCTTTCCATAATATGCTGGGAAGACATAATAGTTTGTTCTACTAGTCAAGTAGCTTTGATGAATCAGGTAAATGGATTTGATGATAAGCATGGAATCCTGTGTTTTCATTTGCATGTGTTCAGTGATACAAATTTTCTTCCTGTACTTTGGGAGCGAGGATGTATGTTATCCACTGTAGTATTTTACATAAGCAAAAAAAAAAAAAAAAAAAAAAAAAAAAAAAAAGCACATTTGGCTAGTTCTTATTGGGAAATTGTGTCCCAAGGGTGCAATAAAGATGCCAATTTTATGCAACAGATGTAGAACTGGACACATTGAATTATGAAGATGGAGCAGAATGCAGACAATTAATAATGCTACTGCTCTAAAATATAGATGAGTTTTAAAGCAATGTTTTTGTTAGTTGTCTTGATGTTGTACAATAAGATGATTTCTACTCTCTGCTTTGCACAGTTAATTTAAGTGTTCTTTATTCTGTAAAGTCTATGCCAAATAGCCTGAAAGGCAGTCAAAACTGAGATGCTATTTTTTCAATATATGGACATTTGTCCAAGGGATTGAATTTTAAGGATGGTCTTGGCCATATCATGTTCATTCATGTCCTATGCATTGAATGACACAAATATAGAAAATATATAAAAAGAGTTATGTCAGTTTCTATATGCAATTTATCATGTTCATTGTACTTTTTCTATTTTGGAAGAATGTATTTAGGATGTGCTTAAAATTAATTATTAGTGTAATATGTAATGGGAAATTAGGAAGGATATAAAGAAACCAAGTTCTTTGCCTAGGGCATAATTAACTAAATCCTTTAGATACTTGAGTATTTTCTTACTAACTTTTCTCTAATGTTGTTATCCAAAACCCCTTGGTAGAATGGGATTAGCCAAATATCAAATGTGAATTATCACATCCGTACTTGCTTAGTTGAAAATATAAGAGAATGGTGTGGATTTAAATGTACCAATTTATTAACCTTGGAATTTGTTAGACATTTTTGTTTTGCATAAAGCACTTATATTTCTCAGAAATATGAGTGGAACTTCTGTTATGTTCTTAAGAAATTCATCTTAATTCCCACTCATCAAAAAGCTGCATTTCCCTTCTGCATCCTGCTCCTTGGGCATCCAAACAATACACACAAGACTGCTCACCCTTCCTTTATTTCCCTGCCCCTTCTCTGGCACTCAGCTCCTGACTTCCTCGACCCTGAATGCATCAAAGCCATGACTGCATAGAGCCTAGCACAATAGGGGCTTTGTAAATGTTGGCATGCTTAAGCTTTTTGGGCTTTGATTCCCCTACCTGTAAATTAGGTATAAGGACAGTACCTACCTCATAAAGCATTCATGAAGATTAAATGAGCTAAATGCAAACTAAGTTCAGTTGTTAACATGCGGTCACAATCAGGAATAATGGTTTCTTGGTTGCAACTTTGGCAAAATGAAAAGTAGATTCAATTATTCAGCAGTGGGGGCTTTTATGGGCTTTGAATGGCAGAATGTATGCTGATGGGTCCATGGGTAGGCTTGGAAAAAGCACCATTCGATTGGTTGAAAGACATAATTCAGAAGGAACCAATCTAGAGAGTGTGGGTAAGACAGGGATCGAAGTTTTCACTCTGGTGCTGGACTCTATCCGAAACTGGCACCTCAGTTTTCAGGCTTTAAACTGCCCTTTGGCTTAAAGGTCAGGTTTCACCAGGAAACCATCCCTAGCTGCCTAGGAATTTGTCTATTTCCTGTTGCTATCATAATCATCATCATCATCATTTCCTTTAGATAAAATTAATTACTCATTACAAGTAGAGATATTTCCCTGAGAAAAGAAAATGTGTATCATTTCTCTTTCTTCTAATCTCACAGGCACAGTAAATTTTCCAAGGACCCTGGAATCACGTCTCTAACACCTTTGCTTTAAAGGGAAAAGCAAGAGATCCAGCAGAGGGTTGGAATATCTTACCCAAGATTATAGAGCTAATTAATGAGCAAAACATTCCGAGTCCATGTGTTTTTGCTATCTATGGGATCAACACATGTTTTCTACACAACAGAATCTCTCTCTTCCCCTGTAGCTTCCAAAGTTGCTAAAGATAAACCCTCATATTAATATCCTGTTGGTTTATTCTAGATTGAAACCTTTGCCCTCGTTATCAGATATCTGTTAACAGTAGCCTGTGGGGTGGTTCCTAAGGCTCTTACTGCAAAGGCTGATACATAGAAACATAGAAGTTGCCTTATGATGAAGCCAGAGAAGCTATGCTGCCCTGAAAGCTGCCCATCAGTGTACTCCAGCTCCACGAGACCCAGAGATAGGCCAACAGGCCAGTCTTCATGGGCTTGAGATCTGAAGGCTACGGACCTTAGAAGGGCCCCATGCCTAGTCTAATGCTCTCCTGTGGCTATCTTAAAATTCTTAATGTTTTTTGAATTAAATCCCACATTGTCATGTTTCTCTCGGCCTCACAAATCATTTGGCCTGTCTTCTGTAGAAGCAGTGGATCTTTGATAAATCCCTGGGTGCTCAGGGAACTGCTGTTGTGTGGAAGAAATTGCTATGCTTCTAATACCAAAACTCAGGACTAGAAACCCCCCAATTAGTAATATAGATGAAAACTGTATTTTCATTACAGCAGCATATATTTTTTTCTAAGAGGATATTTTAACTTTGAAATGACAGAGGAAGAGAAAAGACCTGCTCTGAGACAGCTATATCCTTAAGTGACTTGAAGGAGGACATTAAGAGAACTCTCTAGATTTTACTTGGACAGATTCCTCTCAAGCTCTATTTAAAGGGGCTTTGTTCTAATTTTTTTTAAAATAAAGAACATAATTTGACATATAAGAATAAAGTTAATCGTGCTTTGATAGAATCTGCGCGAAAGAAAAATAGCTTTACTGAGACATCCACCAGCATTTTGACCGTTAGACTAATGGCTTTGTTGAAAAGGAAGGTAGTAACATTCAAAATTACAGAAGTAGATTCCCAAAAGCAAGTAACTTTGGATCCAATTAGCATTTTATTCTAGACAACTGGAGAACCTCAAACTAATGTGATTCACAACATGAGCCCACCTTTACACTGATATTAAGAGAGGCTTGGCCAAATGACCTGCCCACCACGGAGAGCTCCACCAAATCATTTACCTCCTGGGCAGATAGGAGGGCTGAAGAAGCAGACTGGTGAGAAATGGGCAGCTCACTCTGAATCTTTGCCCTTTGAATTAATTCTAGTTGACCTACTTGAGCAATGATTGAGGAATTTTTGATTCAGTTTGCTCTGATCTATCCCCTGGTGAGTATGGGCTTGTTATTTTTTAATGAAACTATTTTCACAGCCTGTTGTTTTTGGTGTCAGGGATAGAGGAGAGTGAAGTTATTTATTTTTATTCTTATTCCATTTTTTTTTTTCATAAATCCTAGTGCTGCTTATGCTGCTGAATTGCATTTAACTGGCATCTTGCAGCAAAGCATACTTTCTAGCAAACAGTGTGAGAACACTAACAAAGGATAAAAATAACACCAGGCAATGACCAATGTGAAAAGACACACACACACACACACACACACACACACACACATAAGGCCTTTTCATAGCAGATGCCAGAATTGCAATTATACATTTCGTCATTCCTTCTGCTTTATGTAACAATATCTGTTGGGAAGCACTTGTCCCAACATTGAATATTTCTTATCCAACTCATATCTTATCTCTTAAAATCAATGTAAAAGTGCTACTTTATATTTTTGTCTGATAAAGTGAACTGTTTAGTTACTCCAGTTTTCGCCCTGTGGCAGTAAGGGTGAGTAAAAGTCAATCCCTGTTCTCCCAAGAGGAGTTTTGCAATTAGAAACACTTTATTTCTCGAATAAGGAGGATCTGACTGCACAGTTAGCACCCCCCAATTTATGAGACTTCATCACTGCCTTTCAAAACATGCTTTAGTGGGATTGGAGGGTTTTATGGTAAATTATTATTAAAGTTTCTGAAGTGCATAGAAATCTCAGTTATTTAGAAAGCAGCTGGGTACAGAAGTCAAGCTGAGCTAACTTTTAAAATAAAACAAATGGAGAAGGAATACTGCAGAAAAGAGTAGATTTATTTCACAGTATGAGCTTTAGTACATTAAAAGCAATGCACTAACAACAGTCGGTACAGATTTACAGAGAAGATGTCCTTAGCTATCCAGCCATATATCTTCCTTTATTTTTCCATTTCTTAATAAAATAATCAGAGAATAGGTTTACAAAACTGTCATTATCATAACGTTAATCTTGTTTAAATTCAAACCGTCCTCTAGGGTTGATGTCTAAAGAAGAGATTTATAGTAATCTGTCTTTTTGAAAGAAAAAAACAAACAAACAGTAGATTATATAGGAATTACTATTTGGATTCTATATTTCTAAAGAAAACAACTCTGTAATTTTTGGAACAGCTCACTATAATAAAACATCAGTAGGCTTTAAATTTCAAATGAATAAGTGATCATAGGAAGAATGTATCAGCATGCTAAATATTCTCTAAAGCTGGTAAAATCACACTCATATCTCTAATTCAGAGTTAGGGTGGGTAATTGGGCCACAGAAATAATATCTACATTCAATACTTAGACACAACAAAAAATTAAATATTTGGAAATGCCAGTGGTATTCAGTGGAACTTCCTAATTAAGTCCTGAGTGACAAGTGGAATTACTCTAACTTAGAAAATACTCCAGGAGCACCATCAAATATAGGAATGTCCTGTGGGGTTATCATATACAGTATGTGTGTCATAATCATCTCCAAGTGACAGTCTTTTGCCTCCTTCCTTGATATTCTCCTCTCGATTCCTCCAACAGTGCTCCACCATCAGCTAGTATGACTGGGTCATGAAAGTTCCATCTTGGAAAATTCAAACTACTTACATTCACTCAACATTTGTGTCTAATCCTTTGACTTTAAAATAATAACTTCTAATATCTTAGGGAGGAGGAAGTGACATTGCAGTCAACAGTCAGGACTTTTAGATTCCTTCAGAATGATCTAAGTCCTCCATCTGCCATACTCCTACCTTGCATTTTATCATGAAGTGACACGTAGTAGAAGAGCAGTATAATAAATTTAAGCCAATGACTTACTAGTTTCCCCAAGGGTAGAAATCCCCTCTGTTTCTTTTCTTTTTTGTTTCCAGGTTAAAGGGTGCATTTGCTGACATCTAATACCCTGCATGCTGATCTGAAGGAATTTCCCTGGGGGAATGTGAAATGTCTATGTCTTTTTTATAGTCTCATGGGACACTTTTACTTTTAGATAATCACAGGTAAATCAATATGGTTTTAGTCTTTCTGAACTAATAATATATGTTTACTGAATTGGAGTATACGACATGTTATAAATTAAAATTATCTTATTTTCTTCCTTAAGATGCTTTTCAGCAATTTGTAGTGATATAATTTCTGTAGTGGAATAGTCTATTTAAAAAGTATTTCAGCCAGGCTCTGTGGCTCATACCTGTAATCCCAGCACTTTGGGAGGCCAAAGAGGAAGGATTACTTGAAGCCAGGAGTTCAAGACCAGCCTGAGCAACAAAGTGATACCCCTCATCTCTAAAAAAAAAAAAAAGTTTAAAAGAGTTAGCTAAGCCTGGTGGTGCATGCCTGTAGTCCCAGCTACTTAAGAAGTTGAGGCATGAGTTTCACTTGAGTCCACAAGTTCAAGGCTGCTGTGAGTTATGATCCTGCGCACTACACTCTGGCCCAGGTGACAGAGTGAAACTAGCTTTTTTTTTTTTTTTTTTTTTTTTTTTTTAAAAAAGGGGGGGTTGATAATTAAAACTCCTCTAAAAATTACTTTGTTAAGTTTATAAATTATGCCAAAAATGTGTGCCATTTTAAAACTGAGTAAGCATTTTAACTAGAATGCTTTGTCTTAGCCTAAAAATGTTATCTGTTATATAATTATTTTCTGTTGACTCACAGAAGATGCTAGAAATAACTATGTAATTGCTCAATAATGAGCCAAGTTTCTAGGGAGTGAAAGGGGTTGGCCTTGGTTAAAAACTGGGTAATTTTTAAACTAAGTTAGCTTTTCTAGGGCTTAAAGATACATTTCTGTAAAAAATGCTCATTTATTTTTCAACCTACATTAAAAGAAGAATATTATGAGTACCGTTTTTTTTTGTTTTTTTTTTGTTTTTTTTTGTTTTTTTTTTTGAGATGGGGTCTCACTCTGTCAATGAGGCTAGAGTGCGGTGGCACGAATACAGCTCACTGCAGTCTTGATGTCTGAGGCTCAAGTGATCCTCCCACCTCAGTCTTCCAGGTAGATGGGACCACAGGGATGTACCACTACCCAGCTAGAGATGGAGTTTCTCTGTGTGGCCCAAGCTGGTCTCGAACTCATGGTCTCAAGGGATCTGCCCATCTCAGCCTCCCAAAGTGCTGGGCTTATAGGTGTGAGCCATAGTGACTTGACCTCTCTAAAAACACCTTTTTTTCCTATGAAAGGACAAAGCTCACTTCATATTTTGTATAGCATGGTATTTGAAGAAAGTTAAGGGATTGGTCATCATTAAAATAATTATGACACTATCAACTAAATCATTTTTATCTGTATTTAATAGATCAATACTGAGTTATAGAAGTTTACATATAAAATGTGGTGTTGACAGTGGAAGAAAAGGAAAGAATGCAAGATATGTTAAAGAGAAAGAAATGACAGATACCTGATTGTCTAGCTCATCTCTTATAAATGATTTAAGACATGAAAATTATTCAGCATATTTTTTGTGATTGTCAGAAAATGACAATCAGTGTAATATACTGAAAAATGATTTAGATTAGTTGTAGTCCTAGGCACTTCACTTTCTAAAAATGTGTCAGTTTATCCCAGCACATTGGAAGGCGGAGGCAGAAGGATCACTTGAGCCCAGGAGTTGGAGACCAGGCTGGGCAACACAGTGAGACTTCATCTCTAAAAATAATAAAAATAAGTTAGCTGGGGTCTATTAGTCCATTTTTGTACTGCTGTGAAGAAATACCTGAGCCTTGGTAATTTATAAACAAGAAGGGGTTTAATGGACTCACAGTTCCCCATGGCTGGGAAACCTCACAATCATGGCAGAAGGTGAAGAAGGAGCAAAAGTACATCTTGCATGGCAGCAGGCAAGAGAGTGTGTGCAGGGTCCCCTCTATATTACCATCAGATCTCCTGAGACTTGTTCACTACCATAGAACATCACGGGGAAAATCCACCCCCATGATTCAGTTACCTCCCATCTGGTCCCTCTCATAACATGTAGGGATTATGGGAGCTACAATTCAAGATGAGATTTGAGTGGAGATACAGCCAAACCGTCTCACTGGGCATGATGGTGTATCAAGCCTACGGTCCTAGCTACTCTGGAGGCTGAGATGGGAGGATCTCTTGAGCCCAGGGGTTTTGAGTTTTCAGTGAGCCATGATTATTCCATTGCACTCCAGCCTGTGCAACAGAGCAAGACCCTGTCACAAATAAAGCCTGTCAACAAGTTGCTGTGAGTTAAATAAGTGGAAGTGGTGCTATGAAAAAGGAAAGCATTATATGTTACCTTCTTAGAATTCATATAGAACCATAAACTTTATAACTAAAAGAAGTTTTTAGAGACCCCAAGCCTCTCTGATTCCACTTTGGAAATAAGGAAATAGGCCCAGCGAGGTAGGGAAAATTGCAGGACTTGGACCTCAGTTCAGACCTCTGGACACATCTCATTTGTTTACTTGTGTGTTTGTTTATTGATTGTTACATATTTACTTTTAGAATGTAGTCTAAAATAGAACACCATTAGGATCATTAAGAACTGTATTGTTGTGTCATTATTTTTTCTACTTTTAGAAATGTACAAGCCAAGAATGAAAATGCTGTAGATATTTTTTTCAGTTGTACCCTCCTAGGTTTAGAAGTTCTGGGGAATGTGCCTTAGAAAAGTTGTCTAGCTGGTTTCAGGATAAGCATCGTACCAAATCCTGGCTTTAACCTACCAGACCTATCTGCAGTCATGGAATGAGTTTGACACCCTATGTCTCCCAGTTTTCCATTTTATTTCAGATGATTTAGCCCTTACTGGGTCTCCTTCATAATGAATTATTATGATAGTTTTTTACTGTAGCAACTAGAATGGAGATTATGATTGAAAAATAATGTCATTTCAGTGAGTTTTGGGGCATACTATTACACTAGTTTCAAGACAATTAATGAACTTACAGTCATACTTTCTAGCATAATGCTGTCTAATAGAACCATAATGGACACTACATATATAAATTTAAGCTTTCTTGTACTCACACTAAAAAAGTGAAAAGTGTCTGTTCATATCCTTTGCCCACTTTTTGATGGGGTTGTTTTACTCTTGTAAATTTGTTTAAGTTCTGAAGACATTTATGTGCCCAACAAACATGAAAAAAGCTCATTATCACTGGTCATGAGAGAAATGCAAATCAAAACCACAAGGAGATACCATCTCCGGCCAGTTAGAATGGTGATCATTAAAAAGTCAGGAAACAACAGATGCTGGAGAGGATGTGGAGAAATAGGAACGCTTTTACACTGTTGGTGGGAGTGTAAATTAGTTCAACCATTGTGGAAGACAGTGTGGTGATTCCTCAAGGATCTAGAACAAGAAATACCATTTGACCTAGTAATCCCATTACTGGGTAGATACCCAAAGCATTATAAATAATTCCACTATAAAGACACATACACATGTATGTTTATTGCAGCACTGTTCACAGTATCAAAGACTTGGAACCAACCCAAATGTCCATGAATGATAGATTGGACAAAAAAAAATGTGGCACATATATACCATGGAGTACTATGCAGCCATAAAAAGGATGAGTTAGTGTCTTTTGCAGGGACATAAATGAAGCTGGAAACCATCATTCTCAGTAAACTAACACAGGAACCAAAAACCAAACACAGCATATTCTCACTCATAAGTAGGAGCTGAACAATGAGAACACATGAACACAGGGAGAGGAACAACACACACCAGGGCATGTAGGGGACTGGGAGTAGGGGAGGGATAGCATTAGGAGAAATACCTAATGTAGATGATGGGTTGATGGGTGCAGCAAACCACCACGGCACATGCGTACCTATGTAACAAAACTGCATGTCATATACATGCATCTCAGAACTTAAAGTATAACAATAAAATCAAGTGAAAAGCAGCTAAAATTATCTTAATAATATTATTTTAATTCAACATCTAAAATATTTCAACAGGTAAATAATATTTTAAAACTTTTAATGATAGATTTTGCATTCCTTTTTTTTAATACTGTCTTTGAAATTCAGCATCTATTTTATACTTATAGCACATCTCAATTTGGATTTTAAATTTTCATCTGAAATACATGATCTGTACTTGATTCCATAAAATTTGCATTTGAAAAAAATACATTTACATACCCAAGTTATTCCAAAGCTACTTAAAATCATGCCAATAACTGAATTAAGTATCAGTCATTGATTTAAATTTTATATCAATAACTATAAATTAAAATTAAAAATTCAGTTTATCAGTTATATTAGCCACATTTCAAATGCTGACTAGCCACATGTAGCTAGTAGGCACCACATAGAATAACAGTTCTAGATATTTAGTGCCATCAACAAAATTATTTCTGTAGAAGAAAGAAAGAAAAAAGTTCATCTATCCATCTATTTTATTTTATTGACTAGTGCTTAATTTTGCAATGCAAACATTACCTGCATAACTTATGTAAGTGATACTTCGATTTTCCTTTTCATATTGAGTAGTGAAACATCCATTATAAGCACTGATGGGAAGATAAACCTTGAAACATTGCCTTAACTGTGATCGTTAGTACTGGAATTGACTAGATTTTCTTTCCAACTTAACTATGATTGTTAGTGCTGGAATTGACCAATTTTCTTTTCAACAGCTTTGCATGTTTTGTGGGTTTGTATAACCATGTGCCCTGCTTTATAAATACTTTCAGTTTAACCTGCTTTGTTTCCCTTGATTGCTCTAGCGTGGTTAAATAAAAGTGCTTTTGAATAACAACAGGCCTATCAAATTGCCCACTGGGAAATCCGTGGAATATGCTTAGGGCAGCTTTTTGCAGTGTTTCCTGTACCTCGCAAAAATTTTTTGAAAAAATGTTCAATAGCACAATGGATTCTGAACTGGCAGACTCTAGGAAACATTTTTATATATAATATATAGGCTTCCTAGTTGTCATTACTTTTTAAAAAAATTAATGTTCTAGGGCCATGTAGAGAGACAGTATAGCAAAGAAATCAGAAAGCATGATTCTGGAATCAGAACCATTTATAAATTATATGAATTTGTCCAAAGTTACTTTACCTTTCCAAACCTTAGTTTCCTCATTCTAGAGATAAGAGTAGGACCTACTCAATGAAGTTATTGGAGAATTAAATGAGAGTATGTTCTTGACCTGTACCTGGCACAGAGTAAGTGTTCAGAATATGAATTGTTACTCTACAAGCCTAATGGAACCCTAGGCATTATTACACTTGAAACTCATCACCAGGGGTTAAGAAGAAGGAAAGCAAGTATTTTACATGACCGTTAAGTTAATTCAAGGAGTATAAACCCTAAAGAGTGGTGTGCCAGTAGCCTCATCCCTGGTTTGTTTATTTGTTGTTATTTTTAATTAGCGTGCAAAATCTCAACATTACATTGAGAAGCAAAAGGAATTGTTCATCAATTTCACTGTGTGACTTTTGCTTTTCTTTACCTGTTCCAAGACGTATAGTTTGATTATATTGTGAAACAAGAACTTAGTAAAAAATTCTCTAAAACCGTTCTATGAGTAATAGATCAGACTTTTAATCAAGGTATCATTTTATGTTCTGCAAATTATAGCAAAGATAAAAATCATGAAGTATGTTTGCTAGTTTTATGTAGTGCCAGCTTGGTAAATTACTGTACTTTTTTGCTATCTGATTATTGTTGTTGGTGGTTGTTTTTAAATTTACATAATCCTTCATGTTCCTGGACGCCTATTTCTCAGAACACTTTTCTGATTATTGCTATTAATGTGGCATGTTTAATGTTTATAGTATTTGCATAAAAATAGATCATCTCTGGTAGGTAGTTTTCAATGTTAGAGCAAATGTGCTTACTCATTGAATATGAAAAAATATCCCTCTGGAACAAATGTAGAACCATCCATCTCTTGAACAGAATTCTTATAGGCTTTACTTATCTGCCTAACTGCCTTGAAAACAGCTTGGAAATTATTCCCATACTTTTGGGGAGCAGTCAATCATTTAGACAGTTTCTACTGAACAGCTTAAAATAATCAGGTTATTATAAGTAAAAATATTTTAGCATGGGTATCTATGCCAGCTAACATGAAAACCCACACTGAACTGATGTTTAAGATGTGTTATCACAGGCAAAAGTTTGTTTGTTTGCATTTTTTTATGTTATGTTTTTTCTCTTTTAATACCCTCCCATGTGTAATTAGAATTGTGTGAAATCACAGGCAAAAAAAATATATATATCTTACTTTGTTTTTTGCATGGGAGGGTTACAAAGTTCATGGGACAGCAATCATAGAAACACAGAGTTTTAGAATGAATTATGCTTATTTTAAAAAACTTTAGTATTGAGTTGTTAGCCCTCCATTTGCATAGAATTTCAGAGACCTTGTTACTACATTTTAAAAGTAAAACTAGGGCAGAAAGTGGCTCAAAATTAGAAATGTCAGGATCTTCAATTTTGAGGGATGGCTGTTTATTCTTAAAGATACTGCATTCAAATAGGGGTCAGCTGAGTTGGCTCATGTCTGTAATCCCAGCACTTTGGGAGGCCTAGGAGGAAGGATAGCTTGAGCTCAGGTGTTTGAGACTAGCCTGGGCAACATAGTGAGGCTTCCATCTCTACAAAACCAAAAAACTAGCCTGGCATGAGGATGCCTATAGTCCCAGCTACTCCAGAGGCTGAGGTGAGAGGATGGCTTGAGCCAGGAGGGCCAAGGCTGCAGTGAGCTATGACCACACCACTGTACTCCAGCCTGGGTTAGAAAGTAAGAACTTGTCTCAAAGAGAGAGTGAAGAAAGAGAGAGAGAGAGAGAGAAATGGGGCACCATTTCACATGAAACATAAATGCATTTTTTAAATATTACTTCTTTATGATTTAGAATGGATATTTTTTTTCTTCCCAAAGTGAAAGATAAATGTCTCTAGAAGACCAGACTTTAGAAAAAACATTGCAGCAAATATGCAAGCCTTGGTCTATACCCTGTATTTTGTTGGCATCTTGTATAGGTTTCTACTCTTATAACCCATATGAATGTCCACTAAGGACCACAAAAAGATCTTCATGGAGGAAAAAAAACACAGCTTCACCACATTAAAATAAGCATAAGAGGTGCACACGACTTGGGATTTTTTTTTGGGGGGGGGGGGGGGGGTGGGAAGTGAGAACAGCTCCAGCATTCGCCCTTCCCAGCAAAGGTGAAAATATGGCCATGGTGTCTCCTGCTATCAACATTGTTGCCCCTAAGAGAAACTAGCAAGTTGGAATTGGTTAGAGAGACCCTCACAGAGAATGAGAGATCATCTGCATCTCAAAGGATTAAACAAGCATTGGATAGAGAGAGGAACAGAAGGCTTCAGGTAGAGACAGTGATGTGATCAAAGCCATTCACGTCTTAACTTTACAACTCTGTTGAATGCTCAGAAGGAGGAAATATCTGAGTACATCAAAAGATTAGTGTTGTAGTAAAGAAAGAGATAAGATTGAAAAAATGTGGAGAAGTGAATACTCAGCCCATAGTATATGCAGAAAGTATATCTGGGCTCAAAAGCTGTGTCAAAGAACTCATTTACAAATTGGTTGTCATAATACAGTGGCGAGCTAGGAGAGAATGAACAAAGACATGGGAGAAACATTAGAAAAATTACAGGGAGAAACACTGCAGGTTACAATGGCTGGTCAGAAGTGGGTCAAGACAAGTTTCCAAATGGGTACCAGCAGTAATAGTGGTACAATTAACAGACACTTTGAGGAAAGAGAATGTCAGGAGATACTGACTGGTGAGGACTGGGGCTTTTTGGTGTTCTAACTTGATATAAAACAGAGTAACTTTTGGGTTTTATTTCATACAACAATTTTCATGCTATAACAGGGCTTGATTTTTCTCAGGTCATTAGTAAAATATGACCAAAGAGAAGAATTCTGGATATATTAGAACTCAAAAAGGTATTAAATAGAAAAACAAGACTAGGAAACTATATTTCTTAAACATGTGTAGTATGTTTGTAGGTTACAAGCAGACCTCCATGTAGTCTGTCTACTAGAAGGGTCATCATTGAGACTGGACCTTTAGCCACTGGCAAGCACTAAAGTATGAATAGCCATCAGTAAACAAGGTAATTTTGCTGTAAAAATGGGTTAGATTTACAGGAGTCCTCTCATGACAGTGTATAA
>NW_016107459.1:2283074-2326298 GCF_001604975.1 Cebus imitator | reverse complement strand
TTAGTAGAGACGGGGTTTCACCATGTTGACCAGGATGGTCTCGATCTCTTGACCTCGTGATCCACCCGCCTCGGCCTCCCAAAGTGCTGGGATTACAGGCTTGAGCCACGGCCTTGTATAAGCACTTTTTAAAATTTCCTCTTTCTGATAGAAGAACCATCTACTTGATAGCAGTGGATGCTTCTGACGCTTTTAATTGTAGGATCTTGGAATAATACACTGTGCTATTAAAATTGCTCTTTCTACTTTCTATAGTTCTATGAAATGGAAAACCACGTGGCTTTAGTTTTTACTTATTTTGTGATGATGAAAATGAATTTGAATGAAAATACAAATTTTTTACAAGAACAAAGCAAAGTTGAGTAGTACAACAGTATGTGTCCATCATCTTTCTTCAAGTAGTCATCCACCATTTTTATAGGTTATGAGCACTTCTGCACATCCACACAATAGGAACAAAATCATAAGCAGCACAGTGATGTACTTAGAGTGTGTTTGAAATAAAAGGAAGTCTTTATGAGCATGAAAAGTTTTTTTTCCTCTTTGACTGCAAGTCTACGAGGCACTGTGAATGGATAATATGAACAAAGAGCCCATAATTGTTCTAAAGGTTGAGAACATTTCACCTCAGTCTGGAGGATTTCCCATTGCCACTTCCAAATCAGTTCCAGACCATTCCCTGGGCACAAATGCAACATAAAGACTCTCCTATCTCTTCTCCTTTGCACCCTGTCCTATTCATACATTTGCCACGTAATTTGTTAGTAGCACCAGTCTTCCAGGCCAGACATTTCATTCTTAACTTGTCCCTCCCATCTAGTACCCACATCCAATCAGAGATCTAATCTCAATTTAGCCTTTAAAAATCTTAAATTTTTTACACTATTTTGGTAGAGGCTCTCCTGGTCTCTCACCAACTTTGCAGTATCCCCCTGCTGCTCACCCCTTTTCTGGCTTCTACCCCTCCAATCCCTCCTCCACATGTCCTACAGCATAGTCTTTTTAAAATGGAAATCTGTACCTGTCATTTCCCCCTAAAAAATTATTTAATGGCCCCCTGCCAGGATGTCATTTAAGTTTCTTGATCTGACCCACCGGGTCCCACCTTCCAGCTTTTATCCATACTCACGTGGTACAGCCTGCAGCCTGCGGCCCAGCTCTACCAAACTCCCAGAGGCTCTTCACACCTGCTCTGCTTGGCTCCCTTCTGTAACGTGGTGAGTGTTTAGAGTGCCCTGGATGCACATTTCCACCTAAGCAGGTCATCTTTCAAGGTTCTGCAAAACATGATGTCCTCTAACCTTTTCCCCTGCAGGTCCATCTGTTTCCTTTGCTTCATAGTTATAGCTATCACTCCTGTATTTGTAATCATTTTCAACCTCTCTCTCCATGACAGTGTGCTTTTTAAGGATGGAAGCTATCCATAAGCACTCTATGTTTGCAAGACCAGGTACAGAACCCAGCCTCTAACAGTTATTCAACAAGTAATTTTCTCGTGAAGTTAAGAAAAATGGCAGAGATGGGCTTCACATTGGGCCCATATATCTATATATAATAAAATATTTGGGTTTGAAACATAGCATCCTAGTTATTACTTTATCATAGAGTAATTTTTATATACTCTACTATTGATTTAATTAATGGCTCTTTATGAATTAATACTATTTACAAATGTGTTTAGGAAATAGTATACTATACTTCAGTTTAGTATAGTGAAGTAAAATAACATTCTGAGAGAATCTAGTTCCCATTTTTTAACCAAAGAGACAAATTTGAGTTTCTTGATGTGAAGAGGAAACCATTTGGTCTTATCAAAAATTAAGATGGAAAGGTTACATGTGCAGTTATTTGCTAGTGAAATGAGAATGTCCATGTCTCCATTTATTAAAAATTAGGAAGTTTATATTAAATCTGGTTGTCATGCTTCAATTAAGTTAGCAAATAGGGATGTCAATTTTATCACAAATGCAATATTAGAACTGATGTTTAGTCTTGTCTTGAATGTAATGATTGAATTAAGTCAACTACTCAACTCTCTCATATTGAATAAGGAGTAAACAGACTGGTGTTCTCCATATCACAGAAATCTCCCTGGCTTGCTGCTGTTGGGTATTTATATATAAATGCAGTTGGCAAAAGGTAGGCAGATTCATCATAAAGTTGTCGTATTGAATCAGTAAAGTGATAATTGAGTCTTAACATACCAAAACAGAAATCTTGAAAATGGCTATTATGGGACTAGTTTCGTAAAAGGGGAAAACATTAAATTTGTAGAAGAGGTTTGCTTTTAACATCCCAGTATATTTTATGTGTTTAACAATAACAATGAATAAAACTCATGTACATATAATTTAGAGTGCTTATTCTTTTATAAGTGTTCATTAGTTTGGAAAACAGGTCTGCTCATTAGTTTGGAAAAGAGGTATAAAAATAAATAAGTGTGTTTGTGTTTGTGTGTCTGTGTGTGTGTGTGTGTGTGTGTGTGTGTGTAAGCATACACATATTAATATATCTCAGATAATTGTTGTTTCCTTTGCTAGAAGAAGAAAACTATGAGAAAATGTTATGATATAGTTACTTTTTCTTTTTGTGTCTTTGTATTTGTTATTTTTGTGCTTATCTTTAGTTTCGATATTACATTAAGCTTTGTCAGCTTTGCTTACTCTTTATCACTCTTTATTCTAGGGATGCTTCTTGTATAGGGCCTCTGTTATGGTATCCTGTAACAATACAGTAAATGGAAATTTAGGGAAAGCAACAGTAGGAACTGCTGTGTATCTGCAGTAAGTTAACCAGATTTTGTTACCCCAAAACTAACACAGCCCACAAGACTGATAGCCCAATGCTGCAGTAAATTGTTTCTTAGCAGGAAATCTACAGTAGCAGTGTAATTTGGACAATGGAGCATTTGACAGCTAACCCATCAAAAGCAGTGCACCCTCAGGAAGTCACTTCTGGCTTTATATTCAGCCAAGCATTGATAAAGCAGTGGCTAAGTAGGAGAATCAATTTAAAATCAAATGATAGCAAGGTTATTTATCCCACTGCCAAAAGAGGACACAGGCAGAGAGTAGATTATTTCACCTGAGGACTCAATACTGTCCTTACCCAAAAGAGGAGATGGGTCACCTATGCCTTCTCAATTCCTTTTGAGTGCCAGTTTTCTCATATATGAATATGCATGATTAAAATCTAAGCTGTCGTCTATTCTCAAAAGAAGGATTTATGCAAAATGATTTTGGATTATTCTTCTTAATGAAAACTCTCTCGCTCTCTTTTTTTTTTTTTTTTTTTTTTAACAAGGTCTCACTCTGTCACCCAGGCTGGAGTGCAATGGTGCAATCTCAGCTCACTGCAGCCTCCAGTGATCTTCTTGCCTCAGCTTCCCGAGTAGCTGGAAGTACATGCACATTCCACGATGGCTGGCTATATTTTTTTTATTTTTTGTAGCGACAGGGTTTCACCATGTTGCCCAGGCTGGTCTCAAATTCCTGGACTCAAGCAATTCTCCCTTTTTGGCCTCCCAAACTGTTGGGATTACAGGTGTGAGCTGCAGCACCTGGCCTGAAGTCTTTCAAGCTTCAGGTCCCATAAAACTTAAATGTGTTTCCAAAGGTCCAAGGTAATGATTCTGGTAAAAAGGACAAACACTATTTGAAACGGGCTACACTTAACTTGAGCAAACTCATTAGCACCAATTGTGGATTGACTGGGAAGCTTGGAGACAAGCTTCTCACTTCCTCTGTGGCTCCTGAGCTTGAGGGTGGATGCCTTAGTAACACTACAGTTTGAGTTCTGCTCTTTTCTTCTAGTGAGGCTCCCTTACCCACCAACTGCCCCATACACACACCTGTATCTGCATTCCAGGACTGTGGTTGATAATCAATCACTATTTAAACTGGTATCATACCAATATGAAAGTCCTCCATTGTCTCAATATCCCAACAGCCATGAAGATCTATAGTTCCGATTTAACATTTTAGCAGGTTTTCAAAAATCTAAGCACTTATGTTGCCATTTAGATAGTTAATATATGTATATACGATCCATCATGCCATAATTTCAGATCTGTGTTGTTGAGAGTAAAGCACTCAAAACTAAGAACTAAACCATCAAATAATTAAGTTGTACAATTTAATGTGACATTCTAGTAACTGACTTTAGACATAATCCCAATTTAAGTTTTTGTTAAATTTAATGCCACTCAAGCTCACTGCCTCACAGACAGTGATATATGGTGTGGGGAAAGGAGGACAGGTGGTTCTTCTTTCTGGTAATAAAGCTGGAAAAGGCATGTTTGTTTGCAAAGATAAAATAAGAAGACATACAAATAGGAGTTGTTGCCCTTTCCACTCCAGTTTTCTTCTAGAAACATGGCATCCCCACACATACACACATTTTCCTTCCATAACAGATCTGCTGTGAACTGCAGGCCATTCCATATATTCATAAATAATTTCACGGAAATGCGGAAATGTATAGTCAACACATCCAGCTCCATGGTATATCTCTTCAAAGTGGCTCTATGCACTATGGACATTCAGTGATGATGACTATTCACACTCAGAAGTAGGCATACATCTCACTCTGAACCTAAAAGAACTTCACATTTTTTTCTTGTTTGATGATAGTACAATAAAAAAATTTTAAGTATATGTTTCTAAAATAAAAAGCTCCTTAAGAATGTAGTTATATGGAGTCACTATCTTAGGTATATGAATTAAGAATATTAAATCCTAAACATGTTGTTTTCTTTTCCTGTGACTGAATAAAATCATCTTTAATATAAATTACATAACAAATATTCATTACAATAAAGGTTTTAAATTGGTATGGTAAAATTGAACAAAATATGAACTTTCATATTGCAGTCGTCACGTGGTCCCTGGGAGAGCCATCCTTTCTGTAATGAGGTTAAGTTAATTAAAGTAGTCTCAATGCTATTAGCTACATGCAAAATCTGAATGTAAATGCTTAATCATAGAAATTAGAGATGATCATTTAATGAATCCTGAATAAATGTGAGGTTTTAATCCAGGATATTTGCAAAAGGGGATTGTTTGTTACACATAGAAAGAAAGGTAAGAAAAATGTCATTATAGAAAATCTGGGATTTAGTTTGCAGGGCTTTTTTGTTGTTGTTTTCTTTTTTTGTCTTTTCTGGGTAAATGGTGATTTTAACAAGTTATGCTAAAAATGGCTTGTAGGCCAAGCGTGGTGGCTCATGCCTGAATTGTATGATTTGGGAGACTGAGGCAGGATGGCTTGAGGCCAGGAATTCAAGACCAGCCTGGGAAACATAGTGAGACCTAGTCTTTACAAGAAAAAAAAAAGGTTTTTTAAGTGTTAGACAGTAAAGAAAAATAGCAATTTGTAATAATAATTGTATTGGTGATCTCAAGATTATTTATAATGTATGATTTCTAATCTACCTAAATTTGACCATGTTAATGAGATATAAAATATAAATTGATCACCTTGACTGTTTAAAATAAACTGAATGGTTTTAAAATATTTTAAACATTAAAAACAAAATAATGTTTAGGTACATATAAAGTAAACGAAGGAGCTAGATATGAGAATATAGCTAAAACAAAAGTAAGAGCACGAGAAAATGGGACAAAATATGATTGATTCCCACCCACATGGGCAAAGAAGCAGCGAGTCAAGGCAACAGAGAGGGCACTAAAATAAAATAAGAAATAAAGAGAATTTTTGAAGTGGAAACGTTAAAGAGGATGTTTCCGATAGTTTCTAATGGAGTAGGAGCAAAGTAATCAATGAAGCAAATGCTGCAATAATAGGTATCATTTTACGGCATGCAACCACACGTCTTTCAGTGACCATTTATGTCTTACCTCACCTACAAGCCCAATCTAACAACCCTTCTCTAAGAGTAGCTGACAGAACTAATGAAAGCCTGAGGCAGCGCAGCCATTGGGGTGTTTCTTTCTGAATCTTCAACTTGTCTCCTCTGTATCTTAGCGCCTGTCCCATCTTGGACTCCTTATTGGGCCTAAGAAATGCCAAGCCGTTCTTATTCTCATGGCTGCTGAGCGCTGATCTACCACCATGTGAAACTAAGTCATGTGAAACTAAATCCAAAATTCCACAAGGAATGAGGTCAACCTATCAGTGAAAATAATAGCCCATTTGAGCGCTTCTTCTTTCTCTGACCGGAAGGCAAGCTCTCCAGAGTCCACTGGGGATATTTCCTAAAAACACTTTGAAAGCTCACACATGTGTACTGTGATTTTTAGAAAGCAAGATACTCTGCTTGGGGAATACGAAGGACTCCGTAACAATGAAAAATGGTAGAAATGGGAAAGATTCATGAGCATATCCAGAGAGGCTTTCGTATAATTTAATGTTGTTTGTGTTTTCTGAAGTTTAGATAATTGCTTGTTAAAGACTCCAGCAAGTTTATAGATAGAGTGCTTGCTACATGATAGTCATTCTATGGCATAAGCCTATTTTAGCAAATTTTCCAATAGTGCACAGCATGCATCTGTGACTGAGACAAAAATCAATGCTTATGGATTTAGCAGTGTAATCCTATCACTTGTTTTGTGAGATATGATTTGAAATGTAAAGTACGTTAAGACTTAAGTGAACTTGGAGGCCTGGAGTCTCTGGAGTGTTTCTTAGTATCCTATTTATTATTGATCAGACTATTTCTTTATTGTCTCTCTACTCCTCGCCCCGGTTATCCTTCCTCTCCTGCACCAATAGTTTTTAAATTATGTGTATCAGAACCAATAAGTTATCTTCAGTATGAGTATTTAATTCCTATTTCCAAAGCAAGGAATAATGTGTAATTTTTCCTACCCAGAACATAATCATGTAGCCAATCGATTTAAGTCTTAGAATAAAAATACTAGTAAAATGTTAGCTGAAGTTTCTAAGCCTTACAAATAAGACTTGGTGTTTTTTCTAGATGCATTACACAAAGACAGTAAATCAACTACTTCTAAGCAACTTTAACCCTAAATTATTGTGCTTAGTATCTATAGGAAGTCACTAGTATAGAATTTTAAAATTTATAGTTTTTAATCTAATTTTATCAACATTTTAAAATCACATGCTGGCTCTACTCTCAAATTTACTATGAAAGAACAATTAAATACAGTTTGAAGTAGTTCTGCCTACCTGGAATTATTTACTCATTAAATAAATACCTATTGGAGACCTATGATATGCCATGTACTGGCAGGTGCTGGGACAAAGTCCTCAACTCTTATAATGGTTTTATTCTGGTGATCCATCAAAAGCTATTACTCTGTGGAAGCTATTCCTAATTAGAATTTGCAAAAATCATGTTTGTTTAAGTAAATGCAAAAAGCCCAACTCTTTTTTTACCTTCTGAAATGATCATCAGCCACAATACCCTTAAGATACAAAAATAATGATAGTCACATAGGCTTTCTTCAGTACTTCAACCTAGCCTGATTTGAGATAAAATTCTGTTGAATTTAGTAAATGTTCTTCTTATTAATAGATTATATATCTAAGGATCTGATTTTTAGTTCCTACTTTGAAAGTGAGTTACAATTTGCATTTACTGTACACATTTGATGTGGCCAATTCAGTTCAAACTAGTATGAATTGTTAAAACTATAATTCTCATTTCCATCAGCATATTCCTTTGGGAAAGAACATAACCTGTCAGTGAAAGGACACTCTGTATAAACTACTGAATCTTGGGTTTCTATTAACTAGGTGGCTTTTAGACATAGGCAAATGTAGTGAAAGAAAATAATGTGAGCTTCCACCAAATAAGACCAGACTCTGTGTGTGAAAATAATTACTGGAAGGAGGGTAGGGAAGAAACCTGTGCCCATTCATGTGAGCTCTTCTTGCTGTATATTTAAAGCAAGTCAGTTATAGAGAAGGAATCCTTCAGAATACCATGAACACTATGGAAAGTAGCTGCTTATACATATAGTCTGACTCTTTTAAAAGTTATTTTGTCTTTAAAAGACCAAATCCACAGAATGACCTTCAGCTACTATAAATCCACCTAATTGTAGGGCGTGAACACAGAACACATCTGCCATCTGTCAGCTGAGAATTCCCCTGGCACCACCCAGACTCCCACTCCTCACAAAGTCCTCTTGGGGCTAAGATAACTTAGAGAGAGATCTTTCTTTGCTGGCAAAGAAGGAGTGCATTTAGACTAATCATTAAAACCCATTACCTAACAAAGTGCATGTTCTTAAGGAACACAGTGATACTTGCCAATGAATTAATCAGCAAAATAGACTAGGAGAAGGTAGGATTAGCAGTCTCAGAAAAGATCAGAATCCATGAGATGCCAAAGCGGTTTCACTTGCCATAAATCTTCACCCAATTAGAGGGATTTTATCTTAACGTTTCAGAATTCTATCTGGATTTAGTCTCTTTGTTGCTCCACAGTATGTTATAGCTGGGGTTGGAACAACGACCAAGGTTTTCCTGAAGCTTGATACGGAAAATCATTTATTTGAATAATTGATCATTCAATTAGCAAAGCAAATGTTGAACAGTCAGACAGCTCTTTTTATCAGTGTTGATGGGAAGTAATTGGCTGTAGTTCATTACAAAGCAGAAAATTGAAAAGTGTGATTTCGAAATAATGTTAAATACAACTTCCCCCACCAAATGAAGCCCTCCTGCCTACTCTTTTTATCGGTGTTGTATTACATTCCAAAGTAAAATCAAGCAACCTATTATGTTTCCTGGCTATTACTGAATAGTGATTTCCCTATACCAGTGTGAAATAATTCTGCAGAGTGAGGCCTATGAGTGGAGAATGATATTAGCATTGGCTTAAAACAACAGCAAAAAGGCAGGCAACCAGAACTGTTGCAAAGGGGCACTGGAGAGGCTCTTGGGCTCAGCTGAGTTTCTACTCAATTTGTAAGAAGAAACCATATTTTCAGTAAAATTACTTACATATTAAATGGTCATATGTGAATTTTTAACAATAAAATATTGGATGGATGTAGAGTGTATTCATTATACACAAGAACGGTGCTTTATCTTAAAAGTAATTTGAAAATACTTAAAAACAATTTGATACAATCGTATCCTATTATTTCAAAGTCAGTTTCATCCTCATGTCAAATGACTATATTTTGGTTCAAAATCATGTACTCATAAATCAGTCATCATCATAATAAAAATATTTTATGGGATCACTTAAACATTTCAAGAGGTTCTTATAACTTGGAAAGAATTTTTTAATCCCATTTTTCCAAAAAGAAACTTCTAAAGGCACAAATAGATTGCTGGTTCTCAAGCTGACCATTTTTAGCCAACATAAATATTGATAAACGAGCATAGCACTTATATGTACTGGTCCATATGGAATACGTAAACAATTTTAATGTTTAAAAGGAATCTATTTTCTTTGAATCTCTAATATAACCTGCTTCTTAGAGTAGAAACTGGATTACTGTATAACTTAGTAGTACAGAAATGAGAACAAAATATTTTACTGAAAACATATATTTGTGTCTGTATACATATATATACATGCATACACATAAAAGACATATGTGTTTAATTTATATGTATATATTAATACATATATGAGATGTATACATAGAAAGAAATAGATATCTCAAGGGCAAAATTTTTAAATGAGTTAATCAAATGTCTATTCTGTTTATTCTGTATATTTTAGAACTATTTTTGGATGAGAAATAACTTCCACAATAATATTAAATAATAGGCATCCTTATTTTATTCTTGGATTTAAAGGAAATTTCTCCATAATTTTGCCATAAATAATATTGCTTTTCATCTTATTCTGCTATTAGAAAATTGTTCTTCTCATCATATTTTCAATGGTTTTATTAAGAATCAGTATTCAATGTCATCAAGTGACTTTTTGCCTCAAATTAATTGTATGATGCTTTTGTGGGTTTTCAGATTAGCATATTATATTAACATGTTTCTTTATAACAATCATCTTTATATTTTAACTCGTGTCTGTTCATTGTAAAAGGAATACTGACATATTTCTTAAAAATGGTTTCTTTTAAAATAATCCATTGTCATTTTTCACCCTGTTTGGAAGCATGGATAATGTATTTTTCTATGACTTGAAAGAATCTTAAGAGAAATTACTTTGATATGGGCTTCTTCTTTCTTACCTAAGTTTTAAAATGCTTTCTTCAATTATGTTCTTCATAACCAATTCTAATTCATTTTTATGGTGATTCTGAACTCATGTTATGTATTCTCTATGTCTGCTATTTTCTCTCAACATTTCTTAATTTAGGTTTTTTTGTTCATCTCCTTCTTACCCAAATGTTTATTGTGAGTCTATTATATGACAAGTTACTAGGAAAGGGGGATGAAGAAAAGATACATACAATAAAATTCCCACTTTCCAGTCTCCGTTACGCATTTTCACTACATGTTACTTTAATCTATATTCTTTTCTACATTAATTCAACTATTTAATGCTTGAAGTGCTGATTTAAATATTCAGTATTATAGTTCAATCTATGGTGTTATTGTAATTTAGCAACCATGACATTTTTAACCTCCTGAGATCAGTAATGTGAATTTTTCTAAACTCTGTATTTACTTTATATGATGTATGTATTGTATTTGATTTACATACTTTTCTGCTTTCTTCATGACCTCTTGTGAAGGAGTCTGACTGCACCAGACCATGCCTCATTTAGAGTGGGTTAGAGGGCCTGCCGCCCTGGACCTCCCTCTCTAGAGGGTCCCCATGTTGGCCCTTCCACAACTATCCTCCTCCTCACCTACCATCACTTCTAGAGTGTGCCTTTGGTAGCCAGGATTCAAGAATTCTCTGCTCAAATGGCTCTAGTTTCCTTTGCAGGGCCTGTATGAATCATTTGCTTGGGTCTGTCCTCTCAAAGATAAGCCTTGCTGTCAGTGCATAAATCCCTGGGTCTGAGGGGAGGCCAAGGAGCAATTGCTTGTAAGGGGTGTGGACAGAGCATGTGCAGTGGACTGGGATGGACCTAGAGGCATATGCAAGGCTGCTCATGGCAACTAAGGAATCTGAGCATTGAAAGCCCATGGCACTCAAAGCACTTAAAGAATGATAATTTAGAATTTAGCTTTATAATAAATCTCTAGAAAATATATTTGTCAAGATTAGAGATAAATATTTTACTTAATACTTTGTTGCCTTGTTATATAGCCTTGAAGTATCTAGACATGTGGTATGCGAGCCTCCATATGCACTCTTATCCTGAGGCCTACAGATGTTGGAGGCAGGTCTGCAATGAAGTATTTTTCTCCTTTGTTTTCTTGAATTATTTTCATAATTCATTAAGAACAGTCCTGAGGCATGTCGCTTTGACATCTCCTTCCTGTTTTCTTAACGTCATTGGACATGCTCCCTGAGTTTTTTGTTGGGATGTCAACTTGCTTATAGTGTAATTTAAGGGCTAATTCAGACACATTCTTCAAATTCAGGAAAAGATCACACTTGGAGGCCAACTGGAGATCAGATCTCATGTATAGTGATTCTATTAGAGATTGTCATCAAAACAAATCCACCATAGTTAGAATGGCTTAACAAAGTAAGATGAAATAATTTTTAATCCTGCATTCTTATTTTGAAGCGTAACATAGTTCAACATCAGAGGGACATTAATGGTAGCTTGCCACCCCCTTCTTACATTTGTAAAATGAATCAGGATCTTTCCATCCTATATTCTAATAGCTAAACTATTTATGTCCCATATACTCGGGGCTTATTCACTTATTCAGTAGTTGTTTTCTGAGTGTCTACCTTGTGCCAGTTGCTGTGCTAGTACTGAAAATACAGCAGCAAAATAAACTGTTAGGACATTTGGGAGGAAGAATCAGGTAAATATCATATCAACACATCAACAAATCCCATAATACTGGGCGAAAATAAAGGTCACCAAGAGGAATGAAGTGGTGAGTAAGGAGATGGATCACAGTCAGGGAAGGGTTCTTTGGCAAAGAAAGCAACAGTAGAGAGTGCTCCTGGATGCATGGAGGGAGCAGGATATGGGGATACCTAGAAGGATATTATTTAGTAGTAGGGGAACACCAAGAAAGTCTGAGTGGCTGGCACAGAGTATGGGAAGGAGAAAATGTTAGGAAATAGAATAAGAAGAAGAGCTTCAGCTCATGTAGACGTAAGGCATTCTAGGCCATGGTAAAATGAAGCCACGGAAAGCAGGGGGATAGTTAAGTAGTGTCGTGGCATGTGTTTACTGGTGTTTTTAAAAGAGCACTCTGACTGTGGCAGGATACTCGCATTTAGGGGTCAAAACAAGAAAACCTGTAAGGTGGCCATTACCCTACTATAAGACAAAGATGGTGAACGCATGGTGATTTTGACTCTGTTGGTAGCAGAAGACATCATAGGAGCTGAATCTTGGGTATATTTTGTCCTTAGGAAATCAGCACTTACTTAATCCTAGCTTCAAGGAGTGCTGGCAGAATCTGCCACAACCTTGTATTGTTTTTACTCTCCTGTGATGGTGGAGCTGCTTGAGGATTCTTCCAGATAGGGACCTAGGGTCTGGTGCAACTTCTTACACCCAACCTTTCAGAAATCTAAACTGGGCTCTTTTGTTATATTTGTGCATCCTCTGAGCACTACAGAATAATTTCTCAGTACTTTGCTTAGAAGCAGAGCAAGAAAATCTCTCCTGTGTTAACAAACCACCAACCACATATTAATTCTGCCTTCAAGGGCTATATTTCATATCTATTGTAATATTCCTTAGGTCTAATTTTGAATGTGGAATGAATATTCATTTTTAATAAAAATGTAATAGTACTCAAACAGGTCTAAAGAAATGTAAAATCAGGATGCTAACGCGCATAAAATATTTTTGACTTTCTCATTTTTGTAGAATAATAGTAAGAGGAAGAATTAAGAAATCTCTTTGAAGTCAATAATACCTAATAAAGCAACCCTTTCCTGTTTGGAAATTGCTTTTCTGTCTGTGGTAGAGGATGTCATCTGAAATATCATGGAGACCATTACGTCTGCACTTCTGTCAGTGGGTTTCCCTAATTTAGGTCTCAAATACATGGACGCCAAACACTTAGAAAACAGCTGTTCTTCTAAATGTATTATGCAATTTACTTTAGGTAATGTAGCCTATAAAATTTTAATTTTGGATTAAATAAGCCATATCCTGCAACATGCCTTCTGCACCTTGATATTCAAAAGATGAAATATGGGCATATTTAGTAAATTTCTTCTCAGGATGCTCCACTGGAGAAGGGTCAATAGTTTCCTAATGAAAGTAGTCAATAGCAATTCCTCTTAGGAAACTCAAGGAAATTAGCATTAAACAACAGGCATGAGTGTCTAGGGCTTTACACAATTATGTGATAGGACTGTTACATGTTTCAGGAAATGGTTTCAGGAGGCATTGCGCTGAAGAGGCAACTGATAGGAAACAGTACAATTGTCCTGGCTCTGGTGCTAGCTGCATTATAATATAGAAATCAGAAAGACACGTAGCTTGAAAACCCTTACTAAGAAATGCAGAACATGTTTTTTTTTTAAAATAAATTGCCAAAGTTAGTAAGGGTTATTGCATTTTAATGTCATGATTTGGAAGAGAACAGATGTTTTACTGGGTGAAAATTTGAGTTAAATACTCATTTGATTTCTAGCTTCTCAAATGTCCTTTATGCTACTGTGAGGTTTGGAGCTGTGAAAAACTATTTATTGAACAAACACTTACATAGCCCTGGTGTTCCCAGTGCTTTGCACATATTAACTCATTTAATTACAATACTTTGAAGCTGGTGACTCAATTATACCTATTTCTCAAGTGAAAAACCGGGCACAGAGAGGTTAAGCAACTCATCCAAATTCATACAGGTCCTAAATAGTAAACTCAGGCAATGTATGTAGATGCAGAGACTTGCCCCTAAGCCATCAGATTATGCTGCATCTTCCTTGTCAACTTCTGTCTTTTCCAACTCAATCACATTTGATCCCGCCCCCCCCAAAATAATATGTTTTTATTTCTTTCTTATCATAGCTGTTGGTTCAGCAAATGTTGAAGAACAATGACAGGTCTGCCTTATGTACAGTTGGGTTTGCAACATTTTATAAAGCAGTATGGATTTTTCCCATCTCTTACATTTCTTTTTATTTTATGTTCCTCTTTCTGTCAAGATATAACCTATGGAAAAATGTTATGAAACAGCACTATGCTGAGGAGACTATCACAGCTGGGGGAAAGCTGCCTCACCGAAGTGTTACTGAAAACAGACAGGCTTTCAGTCCGTGTTTAAAGGCACTTCTCTTTCCCAGTTAAAAAGTGGAAATTGGCCACAAATATTGAGCCAAGAAAGTTTATCTGTTTCCTCCATAGCATTTTAATAAATAGAAAGTGAAAAGAAAATCAATGCATCTCTATTTTCTAATGCCAACTTTGGTTTATTTCATTGTCTAATTAACATTTGACATACCATGTAGTGTCTTAGAGCACACAGAATTCACTAGTGGCCTGAAGCAAATTCCACTGCTATGATTTTTGTTAGATCTTTTAAGCTAAGTTTTGATGGAAAAAGTGAGTTGCAAGGGCTATTTTAATGCTTCAGGAGTTTTGATTTCAAAGACGGCATTTGTCCATTTAAGTATATCCAAAATTAATGTCAGCTGTTCTAAAAGTATTAGGTGATAATGACTCTCCAAAATTCCTGTTTTTGGGTTAACACAGATCATTCAGGCTTACCTAGTCCTTTCTACAAGAAGAGTCGTACAGGTTTAGGAAATTATACTTGTCTCCCTTTGCCCTCAATGTTTTTCAGCTACAATAGTAGTCTATCATGATTCCATTTGATAAACCAGTGTCTTATATTCCTCAGTGTACATCTCATTTTGCAGCTCCATTTAGACAACTTACTGAACATGCGAGGCTCGAGAGGTAAGAAGAAACAGCAAAACATAACCCAAGTTAATTATTTCATGGTATATTACAATTTAATAATAATAGAAATAAAGTGCACAATAAATGTAATGTGCTTCAATCATCCTGAAACCATCTCCGTTCCCCAGTCTGTGGAAAAATTGTCTTCCACAAAACTGGTCCCTGATGCCAAAAAGGTTGGGGACTGCTGACCTAGAAGACGAATAATTAGGCAAGGGATGAGGATGCCTCAGAAACAGAAGAAACAAGGAAGAAAGTTACTCAAGAATTT
Source organism: Cebus imitator (assembly GCF_001604975.1). Taxonomy (NCBI): domain Eukaryota; kingdom Metazoa; phylum Chordata; class Mammalia; order Primates; family Cebidae; genus Cebus; species Cebus imitator. The sequence continues at coordinate 2,311,115 of NW_016107459.1, read as the reverse complement.
TATCAATTCATTCATTCAACAGGTAGTTATTGAACACTTAGTATGTTTTAGGAACTATTCTAGTCATTTGTAATGATAAATACATCCAAGAGGAAAACAGACAAAGAACCCTATTCTGGTGAAGACTAAATTGTAATATGTTAAAATTGACAGAAAATAATAGAGAAATGAGCAAATTATTGGTAGGTTAGAAGCTGACAGATATGAGGAAAAATATGGAGCAGTGTAAGAATTGGGAGTGTTGGATACGGGAGGTAGGGTTGCAATTTTAATGAATTGAATGAAGATTAAAGATAAGAATAAATGCCAAGAATTAAGGATTAAGGCCAACAATTACATTAAGGCCAAGAAGTAAAGTGCTATGTGATCAGAGTATGTTGGAGCGATATCAGATTTGGCTGGAAAAGTGGACATGAGCCGTATTACAAAGAACTTGGGATACAAATAAATGATGACTGATTTTAATGCCAGAAATAAAGAGGAAGTATAAAAATATTTTGGAGAAAGTCAGTAATATGATTAGACTGGATGTTAGTAAAACAAACAAAAAAAACATGAACAGTGTGGTATTTCATTCCAGGTCAGAACAGGGAGGTGATTCTGTTAGTAATTCAGGTAAAGTTAATGAAGATCCAACTAAATAAACAAAAGCAGATGGGAAAAGAAAACAGGAGATGGCACTTAGAAAATTTCAGAGATACAATTTCCACAACTTGAAAATGGATGATTGTGATGGGTAAAGAAGAGGGGAAAATGAAATTTGATTCCTAGGTTTCAAACTTTGTTGACTTGGGGAAAAAAGTTGTATAGAGTTAACTATATTTAGACTAAGGAACCCAGAAAGAGAATCAGGATGGTGATCATCTGATAATAACTTGTGTGAAAATAAATTACTTTGCACGTTGAAAGGTGCGTACAAATATCAGCTTTCCTTTACACTCTCCCTTCTCTCCATGGAGTGCAGGCTGAATGCAAGTGCTATTTGCATATTTGTGTGAAGGTATTCAGCAAGATGGCAGCTTGCTGTCGTCCCATACAAGTCTAGAGATGCAGATTTATGAGTTATGGAAACTACATCAGGGAAGGAAATTAGAGCATGCTGGGAAAGAAAGGTAAAATAAGTCAACTTTTTATGTGACTCTATATGTGACTAAAAACACACAGTAGTTTCTTTATAGATTTATATATCTATTCATATTTAGTACATTAATTAAGCAAAGAGTAATGCCAATTACTTAGATATTATAAACTTCTAGTTATTTACTGATAAACAGTTACTATAATTTAGTCCAAAAATTTTAGGTTACTAAATTTAAAAACAAACAAAAAATTCTAAACTTAATCAACATGCTACATCAAGTGATTAAAAAAAAAAATCATATCATCAAGCTTGAAAAACCAGCTTCAGCATTCACTTGAGAATTACTGCTACAGTAATATTAGCTGGCAACAGTCAGCCATTCCTACCTCAAGTGCATCTTTTTCAACATAGAGACAGCCTGTCTGTATTAGTCAGTTCTCACTCTGCTATGAAGAACTACTTAGCACCAGGTAATTTAAAAAGAAAAGACATTTAATTGGCTCATGGTTCCATGAAGTGTACAGCATTCTGTTTCTGGGGAAGCCTCAGGAAATTTATAATCATGGCTGAAGGCCAAGGGGAAGCAGGCACATATTCACATGGGCAGCAGGAGAGAGAGAGAGAGAGAGAGAGAGAGAGAGAGAGAGAGAGAGAAGGGGGAGATTCTATACACTATCAAACAACCAGATCTTGTGAGAACTCATCATTGTCATGAGAACAGCAAAGGGGAAATCTACCCCCATGATATAATCACCTCCCACCAAGTCCCTCCCTCAACATTCGGAATTACAATTCTACATGAGATTTGGGTGGGGACACAGAGCCAAACTATATCATTGCCTGTTAGGTCAGTAAAACAGAGTGATAGATATTGAGAAATATAAGTTTCGTTATAGAAGTGAGGACATTAAAAACTTAGATCAGCCTTGGAGTCCTACCTGTGATTCTTCCTCTTGTGGACTCTGGAAAACAAGACTGAGAAATATACCTTTGTCTATCACTAAGGGAGGTTTAACAGTATTTTCTATTACCAGGAAATAGTTGCCCGGGGTCTTCCACAGGCAGAATTTCTAGATTAACACTCTGCCCACCAGTAACAAGTAGAAGCATATCCCTAAAATTTCATATTTGTTATTGTACAGCTCTTTTCATCATAGCAGGATACATTAATGAAAAGTCCCAAGCTCTATAGTCAAGACAGAAAGTATTCAGTTTTCTGTACAGCAATGGAGAAGTCACATGACCTTAGGGAAACTGCCATCCCCTACCCTTGGTTTCCTCATCTATACATGAGGTTCATACTGAGCCGATTGTTATATGGACTAAGAAAATTATGTACAAAAGTGTCATATACTGTGCTTGCAATCAGTAGGCTCTCAACAAATACACAAATTATTTTACGGAAAGGAGTTGAATTAAATAAATGAAATATGATAGATATTGTGCATGCTAACAAAGAAAGAGTATCAGATAAGCTCTTTCATGATGTCAGCTCCATGTTACTCAAGCCATAAATTAATAGATAGTAATTAGGGATAAACCCCTAGAAGCATTCTTTCATTTCCTGTCCAACTCTTCCAACACTTCTTACATTTTTTTTTAAATGTATCCAAATGCCATCCCTTTGAACACTGTATTTCCAAGGATGTGCTGCTTCTATTTATCATTGAGATTTTAGGTAAATAATCCTGAGAATTAAAAAAAATAATCCTGAGAAAAATTTTTAATTAATATCTCAGCTTGGCTCTTTTAGAAATTCACTTGAATTAGTATTAGAAAAACAATTATTTCCTAAAACTAGAGAGTATGTCGTTACATGCATTTGAAATATACGTAGATCCCCACATGGGGTGCTAAAGTCAGTGTTTACATAAGCTGCCATTCACCTTCTTGTCTTTCAGCAAGATTAACCTTTCAAAAGGTGAATTATATTAGCTATTTTCCGTTTCAGTCACTCAGGCAACCTTATCAACCCTTTAAAAGAAAGTACTGGAGTTGATGGACCTCTAGTAGGCAATCATTCTGTATAACTCTGTCCTTTTATGTTTCCTGTTGAAAGTCAGTGCTTGTAAATGGTGTTATTAAAATGGTGTATTTTTAATGAGATTTCACTATTTTGTATTCTAAGGGCTCCCTTTGTGCGATCCTTAGAGGCGCATTACCACAGCATTACAACGCTGGCTGAAAATCTGCTCCTCGTTATCTGGGCCATGCAAGAGTGTGTTGTATTAGAGCCCCAGAGCTACAGGCAGAATTTCTTTCAAGAGCCAAACACTGAGAGTATGTGGTATGAAAGCAAACTTTTAATGTCCCTGATGGGTGCCAGGAAACGTCACAGAGGACAGTAAGCATCAAATGTGGTGCTAGCACCTCAGCAGAATGAGCAAGCACCCTCTGTGCCACTTTGCACTGAGGAATTGGTGACAGTGCCATGTGCTAAGACAGAGTGCTGGGGCCAGATATGATGGAGTCCCTCAGGCAGAAACGGTCTCCAAAAACCTGGTGTGATAATACTACTTTTTAAGTTCTCCACAAGGAAGTTTCCAGATGCCACTTTAGTAAATACACAAACAACACATGCCATCCAGATTCAAGTAATTACTTCGCATAGGTACAACACTATGGATGCTATTTTTTCCTTCTGCCTGCCCAAGAAGATATCACGGAGCAGGCCGCAGGGGTAGTCCAACATTCTTTCAACTTTCCTGATGGACCCAGGATCCTATTTATTGTGATTCCCAGATATGAAGCCTATAGCTTTCCTTCCATAGACTGCTAGCTTATTAGTAAAATGAATGACCCATTTGAACTACACATTCTTTCGAATTACATACTCTTTTGTAGAACCTAGTGATTATTTTATTCATATCATCATTGGAAATCATGTAGTGCTTTTCTTACAATGCTGTTATCTTACTGTGACAAAGTATAAACCCGTACGTGGTAATTACATGGAGTCACCCACAATGAGTGGTACAGTTTGCTACTTTTGCAACTTCAGAAGAATGAAAAGCACAAATCAAGCTGCCAAATGTAAGTGAGCAAAAGAAGATTAACAAAACAAACAACAATTATCTGAAAACGAGTACAAATAAATCTTTTTTTTTTCATGTAGGCCCTACTTTTCCTGAGTGCACCTAGTTTTGCTTGCAAAAGCCAGTGACAGGAAAGCAGGTCGTAAGGCCCAAATGTGGCCAGGAATATGCAGACATTTCCTGCTAGCATACTGGTGAAGCGCTCTGTGAATATCTGCAGTCACATGTACAGGCAATGCTGCTTCAGTTGTCAGTTCTGCGACATAAGCAAATAAAAACTTTCTCTCTAGATGATGCTATATAATATCAATATAGTATGACCACATATGAAATTTAAAATTTTCTAGTAGCTGCTTTAAAAAAACAAGTGAAATTAATTTTTGTAATATAATTATATAATCCAATATATCTAAAATATCATTTTACCATGTATTCAATAGTAAAATATTGTTAATGAGATATTTTATCTTCTTTATGGCCTTGGTCTTTGAAATGTAACACATATTTACACTTAAACCACATCTCAGTTTGGACTACCCATTTTTCAAGGCCCAATGGCCACATATGGCTACTGGCTAATGTGTTGGAGAACGCAGCTCTACACTAAGCTTTTCTCATTCTTTAAAATAATTTGAAAAGTGCACTCATTAGCTCTTTTGTACCTCTAAAACTATGTCCTGTGTATTCTTATGGACAGCAAATGAACGGATGGTAAATCTATTCTGGAACCACAATATGATAGAACAATCTTTGAAACAGTTTTGGAAAAAATGGGCTTAGAAAAAGCAGTTTTAGCCATACTTGTCATTTTAATTTGTTTTCTTCCTCTGGAATGCCATCCTTCCTTATGTATTCATACTTTACCTACTGCTAGAGTCGAAAGTTTCTATGTTGCTTAATTTTGTTTAGATCTGTGCTATCCAATATAGTAGCCCTCCATACACTGGACCATTGATATCTTGTAATAGTGCTAGTGTGACTGAGAAATATTCTATTACGTTTTTGTTAATTTAAATTGAAAACGACTGTTAGATCCAGTAATTATGAAACTTTTCAAGACATTTGGTATATTTGGATAGGTTAATCTACTTTTATTTTTCTTTTCTTTCTTTCTTTTTTTTTTTCTTTGAATAGTGATCTGTCAGCCAGGGTGAAGTGCAGTGGCACAATTTCAACTCACTGCAATCTCTGCCTCATGGGCTCAAACCATTCTCCCACCTCAGCCTCACAAGTAGCTGAGACTATAGTCATGTGCCACCACACCTGACTAATTTTTATATTTTTTGTAGAGTTGAGGCTTCATCATGTTTCCCAGGCTGGTCTCAAACTCCTCACCTCAAGTGATCTGCGCACCCTGGCTCCCAAAGGAGCTCCCTCCAGGGCTGCCACCCTGGCTCCCTCCAGGGCTGAGATTGCAGGCATGAGCCACCATGCCTGACCTTACTTTTTGAACTATACATTTTATAAAAACCAAATTCAAGTATTTCTGGTAAAAATTTAGCACTCAAATTGAGATTGCAGAAAGCATGCATAAAAATACATACTGGGCTGGGTACAGTGGCTCATTCCTATTATCCCAGCAATTTGGAAAGCTGAGATGGGAGGATCCCTTGAGGCCACGACTTTAGGACCAGTTTGGCCTACATAGTGAGACTCCATCTCTACAAACAAATTCAAAATTTAGCCAGATATGATGGAGGTCGAGGCTGCAGTGGGCTATAATTGTGCCACTGCATTCCAGCCTGGGTGGCAGAGCAAGACTTTGTCCCAAAACACAGACACACAGACACACACACAGGATTTTATAAACTTGGTAAAAAGAAAAAAATGTAAAATATATCATCAATAAAATTAAATGTTGAATATATTTTGCAATAACAATATTTTGGACATATTGTGTTAAATAAAATATTAAAATCAACTTCACTTGTTACTTTGTACTTTTTTAAAATGATGACTTAAAAATTTTCAATTACATATGTGATTTGCATTATATTTGCATTGGACAATGCTGACTTAGGTATCACCTGGACTTTGAGAATATCTCAAACACTTGATCTGAAGAGCAATGGCCAGGAATATAATGCATTCTTAAAACCTATAAGTCATAACTTGCTTTCAGGTGGCCTCTTGAAAAAGTCACAGATTTTAATGAAGTGCATCATAAATATACATCAGCTGTCATCAGAGCCAGCCTACCTTTCAATTTATTGCTCTGTGAAACATTTTTGCCTTTTTTATTTCTGGAATTATTTGTTTTTCTTTTCTCGGGTATTTACATTTTTAAATGAACTAATAATTCTTACCAATGCCATAAAGGGATGTGAAATGTAGTAGTAAGCCTATAATTTGTAAAGCATTTTGAAACTGATGGCTATTTTTTCAAAAAACGGATGTTATAAAAGCACATTATTTTACCTCATTTCTGTAGACAGAGGAAAAGAACATAGACTTATTAGCTTATTGAATTCGCTTTTCTAAATACCTCAGTATTCAATTGAACTACTCATTTATGATATAATTTCATACATCACAGATAACTAGACAGTGTGATTTTAGACATCAAAATGTTTTTAAATCATGAAAGGGGTATTCATACAATATGGTAACCGGCTATCAGCACACCAGAGGCTGATTTAGACTGTGTCTGGGTTACTTTCATGCCGCTAATGCTTCTATGAAAGCATCTATTCACTGCACCATATCTGTCTTTCATCAGAATGAATTTGTCAGCCATTTCTAGGGAAGATAATATAAAATAATTTTCCATATATACTATTTGTATTTCATTGCTAACATGACCTATAATGTCCTTAGATAGAAGCTGATCAATTCAAAAAGAATTTCTTAAGCACCTATGATGGGCTAAGTATGGTAGGTATTATAAACCATCCCCTTGAAATGACTGAAATTTACATGAGTCACCCAAATTAGCCTATGTGAAAAGTTTAAACATCAGAGTAAAGAAAGGTAAGTTAATATTATTATGATAAATAATACGTTCAAAAGTTTGATTATCATCAAGGTAACATAATATTATTATAGTCCAGTTGTCTAGGAGTTACCAATCAGGTTTTAGAGGAGAGGTTATCACATTTTTAGAGGATAAGTATAAAATATTTAATATGTAGAATATTTAAAATCTCTAACATCTAAATACAAATAAAGTGGCAACAAATCATAGTGTTAAGATGGGCAGGAGAAGACCAGTGCGATGGCCACGACTATAATATCAGCAGTAATCCTGGTGCTTTGGGAGGCCAAGGTGGTTGGATCACTTGAGCCCAGGAGTTTGAAACCAGCCTGGGCAACATGACTAAACCCAGACTTTACAGAAAAAAAAAAAAAAAAAATCAAAAAAATTAGCTGCTCATGGTGGTGTATACCCATAAAACCAGCTACTTGGGAGGCCAAGGTGAGCAGATCACTTGAGCTCAGGAGTTTGAAACCAGCCTGGGCAACATGGCTAAACCCAGTGTCTACACACAAAAAAATCCAAAATAATTAGCTGGATGTGGTGGTATATGCCTGTAATCCCAGCTACTTGGGAGGCTAAGGTGGGAGAATTACCTGAGCCCAGGAAGTGGAGGCTACAATGAGCCATGATTGTGCTACTGCACTCCTGTTTTTTTTTGTTTGTTTTTTTTTTAATTTCTTTCTTTCTTTTTTTTTAAATTCTAGATCTGATGTACCAGTGACCAGTGGTATGATTTGGGGATATATTATTAAGTTTTTTGAGCCTTGATATGATATGTTAAATGGGGATTAACAAACTCTGCTCTGCCTAATCTGTGGGTTCTTAATGAAGATAAAATGATACAGGTTTGTGAAGGCTTTTCCTGAACCCTTCACAAATGACTAGTCAAATGCAAGACATTATAATAAATATGACTTCCTAAATTCCTGTAGCAGCTTACAATATTCCTGTCTTCCTCGGCTGCCAGCAAGCCTGAAAGCATTGCAAATCATACTTGGGCAAAAACAGGAAAGTTTTGGTATAAATTGCCTCATAAAGAAAAGTTATTTTTATTTTGAAATAGCCTCAATGTTTTAGCTCTGCTGTTTTAATGTGACAAAAATTAGCTTAACAATTAAAAAAGAAATAAAACATAAAGTTAGGTTTGACTGGACTTAATCAGAAGACCTCTTAGGATTGTCATCTGGAACTACAGCCTTTGAAAATCATTTTGCACTTAGGTTTGCAACTTGCAATTTTATGTTTACAAAGGTCCTATCAGTAGCTGCTTCTTGTTACATTTTACAATAAACTTCATGGCTAGGTTAGTATTTGATTGTATTTATTCAAGTAGAAGATTTTAGAAGGTAAAGCAATTTCTCAAAACATAGAACCATCCAGGAAAGATATTGGGATTTTAATTGTGTTGTCTTCATTATTGTTGGATGCTCTAGGCAATTAGAGTTCCTCAAGAAGTTTAGGATAAAAGAATATAGTGACTCATCTCGTACAGTTAAATCTTAGATGAAATATAATTTGTAAATTGATTAGTGTTTTCAGGATCACATATTTTATTTCATTTTATTTTATTTACTTAGTTTTATTCTTGAGATGTGGGGCTCACTATATTGCCTGGCTAGTCTCAAACTTCTGGGCTAAAGTGATTCTCCCACCTCAGCCTTCTGAGTAGCTGGGATTACAGGCGCACGCCAGTGCACTCAGCCTATCACATACGTTTTATTAATACAAAATAATGCTTATCTTGCCTTCACTTCCTAAAACATTATAAATTTGTACTTTTCTCTTTTGAAAAGTAAATTCCAGGCCCTTTGTGACAGAAACAGATAGTGGGTTGGCAGTACTTTGCTGTAGGATATTCCACTGAACCAAATTTAATTTCTCTTCAAATGGAAGAAAACATAGCATATTATAATTTATATTTGATGAAAAAAACACTTCTCAGGAAATTCTTTAGAGTGGAGAAGTCCTGGGGGGAAAATTACTTTTTATATAGCGGCTAAACCCTAGATAACAAGGAAAATAAAACCTGGTAGACGAGTGCCTAAGGTCAGATCCCTAGAAATGATCAGTCATCCCAGACAATTGGGTCTTGGTATTGTGCTTACCTTTTATGTTGTTTATTTTCAGTAATTTTTTTATATGCATTGATATGTAGAATATGTCTCATTTTAATTCTACGTATTTTAGAAATTGATCTGTGTTTGGAAAGATAGAGATCAATTGGCACCTCAACACGTTTGAGTGTTGAAAAGAATATTTTAAAATAGGTATGACCCATTAGAAATAACATTATGAAATAAAATATTTAAACAGAATTATAAAATTTTCAGTGAGGGTATAACTGTATCAGCAAAATGGGGTAGTAATTTTAGTGATATATTTTTCATTTTGAAAATATATATTTATATTATACATTTTCGTATTTTTTATATTACATTTATATGTAAAATATAACATAAAACATATATTTTATATAAATATTTTTAAATATTTTATATTTTCTTACTTTTTTTTTTTTAAAACAGTCTTGTTCTGTCACCCAGGCTGGAGTGCAGTGGCATGATCTCAGCTCACTGCAACCTCCACGTCCTGGGTTCAAGAGATTATCCTGCCTCAGCCTCCTGAGTAGCTGGGACTACAGGGGCATGCCACCATGCCAGCTAATTTTTTGTATTTTTAGTAGAGACAGGGTTTGGCCATGTTGGCCAGAGTAGTCTCGAACACTTGAACTCAGGTGAGCTGCCTTCCTTAGCCTCCCAAAGTGCTGGGATTATAGGTATGAGCCACTGCACCTGGCCTAAATATTTTTACATATAAATAAATATAATAATATTTACTATATATTTAAATACAAATATATCTATAATATATTGTTTTGTTTTGCTTAGTGTCTTTTCTTGATAAGTAATTTGACAGTGCTTACAAAAATACATAAACCACAATGAATAAGATAAATCCTTGAGAAAGTTAGTAGAGCAGAAAAATAAGGCAACGATGATACTGATTTGATGGTGAAGTGGTTGTTCAGTATGGCGTCAATGCTAGGTACTGCTGCAGACACTTCAATGTAGATACTCATTTAATTCTTGCAATAACCTTACAAATATTTTAGGATGAAAAAGACATTAAGGTACATATTCCAACTCACAGGGTTAAAGAGGCATGCATGTTTGGCATCTGCCCCCTGGCTTTTGAGCCTGTGCTCTGGGTCACTGAGCTCCCCTGCCTTCTCCGTAAAACCAGCAGGTAAAATTACATACACATTTCACAGGGTGCCACACATTTGGTTCCAAGACTTTTAGCAGCTAAATCAAAGCTGCAAAAGCAAGTATAGTGTCAATAGGATAAAATATCAGTCATTCTGAAGATAAAGTGGAATGTTTTACAGATGTACATGAAACTACCTCCACCAAATGTTGAATCTTGTGTCAAATTGTCCCCATATCAATAATGGAATATAGCTCTTGAAAGTATCCGCACCTCCTAACATCAACATTTTAGCACCATTTTGCTGTGTCAGAAAGAGGTTTCCTTTTCAGTATCTCCAGACATAAAGATACAGCTCATGCAGTTGGTAGTCACGTGTTCTGAGCCAGGAAAGCACTGTTGTATTTTGCCAGCTCAGCTATAGCCAAACCTGTCAGCCTCAGACCTCTGGTAGTTTTGAACTGCAGGCCAGGGAGTGCTCCACAAAGTTTCATGGCACGGGCTAGAGTGGCAGCAAGAAGTGGAACCAAGAATGATTGAGTCGGGTCATTTTAAGCATAAACATGCTGTCAGTGGCAGTACTTAGTATGCTGGTATATGCAGATGTGAAAATTTCTCATAGTGTCACCCCCACACTTGATCCAGTTTGCCTAGTATAGTTCAAATGAGGTTTTCAATTGCTTCCCCCAGAAGTGCAAGATTCAGCATCTAAGTATGGTGGGCCAATTGCCAAAGCGTAGAGCTGATGTTACCTTGCCATGCAAAGGAAAGAGGTGATCAGGTCTGAATTTGACTCCTGGATTGAGGCCTCAGGGGGGCTCTTCCAAGGTGTCAAGGGATGCTGTTATTTCACCAATGAAGAAAAGCAGCATCTCCATGAAGGTCTCAGAGGTTTTTATTTTTGTTTGTTTTTTGTTTTGTAGCTAAACAATGAACTATCTTGGCACTGTTTCAGAAGGGGCATTATAGCAAAGAACATTTTTTTCTCTCTCTCTTTTGTGACTGACAAGAGACAAGCAAAGCCTCTTTTATAGAGTGCATATTAATCAGTATCAAAACACACAGCTGCTGGTTTAATTTGACTACTAATTTACTTACAGTTTGATTTTTGCCACTTAAAATGAAGTATTATCACTGAGGCAACAATGTGAAAGTATGTTGTTGTAAACGACCTCTGAGTCATAAAAGCTCCACTTGTTTTGCCAAAAACTTAATCTAATGTTCAATGAATCTCCCACTGCCCGAAGACCTCTGTAATCCTGAGATGCAACATTTTGTTTGCAGACACTTGATTTAGTGTTGCCTCTGCCAACTGATCACTAACAAATGATAGCACAGTCAAGTGAGATCAGTGAGATTTGTGTCTGGTTTGTGTAATGGTAAGCCGGTGGTGCCAGCTGTCTGCCAGAGACTCCCCCTAAAAACTCAAATATAGTGAGCAATAATCAGCTCATTAAAAAATGAAACAGCCAGGAAGAGCCATTATGGTGATTGAAAACACTTGCTGGTGCAAGTGTTTCCCTGGCCCGGTCCAACAGCTGGCAGAGGTGTAGGTAGGGTTTCTAAGTGTAACTCCAGAGGGTGATGTTTACATAAACTACAATATGAAAGGCACCCCCTAGAGTTGTGTAACATGAGACTCCTGCATTTTGTATAGTCTACACTTTACCTTTTCCATGGTATCCTCTTATTTAACTCTTTTGTGTTTCCACTTGCCTATAAACTCCTTCATAGCGTGTTTCATTTCATTGATCATATTCCCAGACCCTAGTGTGCCTATGGCATAGAAAAGGGGTTTTTATTTAAAGTTATTCAATGAATAGAATAAAAGTGCAAATATATTTTTCAAAGCCAAGCATTTTAGCTTTTGTGTTTTAACAAGTAACTTTCCAAAAATACCATTCCTATTGGTATGTCAGCTCAGTTGCCACATGATATAATAGTGAGGACTCTGGTGGATGAAAGGAAAAGAAACCCAAGTCAAGCAGGTTTAAGTGAAAAAGATTTAAAAAACACATTTATTCATTCATGTAACAGAAAATCCCAGAATTAGACCTGTTTTGCTCCATCACAGTCAGATCCATTGCCCTAAATGATGGCCTGAGCACATTCTTACCCCGCCTCTCAGCTGTGCCTTTCTCTGTGTTGCTCCATGCAATCTTGCTGTTTCTATCCCACATCAAGATGGCCATGAACAGAGTCATATTAACAGCCAGTCCTTTCAGCAATAATTTTCTTCCCATCACAGCAAAATCCCAGATTTCATTGTAATTACACTGCTTTGGGTCATGTGCTCATCCTGAACCAGTAATTATGGTCATAGGATTGGAATGCCCTGATGGGCAGGAAGGGAAGTGAATGGGAAACTGAACCACATCGCCTACAAGGGTGGGAGAGGTTTCCTTTTCAAAACAAGAAGAAATAGATGCTAGAAGAAGAAAAAAGATATTTCCATGACATCATTCCTCATTTAACAAGTGGTGAAACTAAGGCTCAGAGAAGACATGTGTCTTGACAATATAAGTCTTCTGGCACTGAGTCCAGTATGTTTTTTACCTTATCTTTCATTCATTCCTGGGTTGTTGCAGGTTTGTAGGTAATTAGAAATAAGATACATAAATATATTACATATATAAGATATATATCATATATATGATGTCATATATATATATATATATATATATATGTATGTATGTATGTCCCATAGCATGGTGCTCTGAGAACACTGAAGAATGAGGAGAGAATAGGTAAATTGATCATGACAATCCTAAGAATATTTTTTGAATCCGTGGTTCCGTTTGATTCAGCTTGATTTCCTAATTTGTGAAAAAAGACAGTCTGATTTTTTTTTGACGGATCATGCAAGTAGGTAGAAGCATTTCCTGAATTACTGGCAGTGATTTCAACAAAAGCAATCCAATGCAAATGGCTGTCTTGTTTCTTTGCACTCTTGACTATTGAAAGGTTTTGTTTCCTTTGATTTGGATGTGGTTCTGGTTTTGGTGAGAGAGAAGTGGCACTTTGGCCTGAAAGACTGTATATTTTAGAGAGTCATAGGCATTCGGTGTGTGGGCAGCCTGCACTGTACAAGAGACACTTTCATAAATGCTGCATAATTCCATGTCCACATCTGCGCAGAGCAGCACATCCTTGATGACCACATTTTATTTTAACTTAGTTTTGTTGTTTGTAATTCACTTTTTGTGGCAGTTCATCTTGAAGGTATGAAAAGGATAATGATTTCATGAGAACTTGAGTTGAACTCATGCAGAGGAAGAGGGAGTTAAAGGGACTGCCCTGAAATCAACCTGCTTATTTAAGTAGATTTGAAGAAAAACAGAGCATGGAAACAACAAATCAGCCTGACTTATCTAAGAAGAGTGGATAAAATAGTCCCTGCAGGAGGAAACGTGTAACCAAATCCAGTACTTTATCACGTCTTCGTGTAACCTTGAAATAGCTCTATGAATTTATATTGTTTCTGAAAGACATGTGAGCCGTGCTGTCTTATCCTGCCCCACTGTGAACCCTGAAATCAATCCATTGCTCTCTCAAACTTTGGGAAAATGATATGCTGCAAATGTCAATGAACTAGCTGTAGTCACAGAATGTGTTTTTACTTTCAGAGTTTATTGAAGTGGAAGACAAAAAAGACGCCTTCCTAAAAAATAACTGCATATACTCACAGACCTATATTTTCTAGACATGAGTACATTTCTGTTAAAATGCCTCCTTAACATGAGAAAACCTTGTTATTAATTTCTTTCACAAATCATTGCCTCCTTTATATTTCCAAAGATGGTCAATTCTAATTTCTTTTTTGGAGGTTTGATAAAACAGAGGCCTTGGAGAAAGGAAATGGATACCTTTCAAAGAAATCCACCTCCTGAAACACAAGAGGCCAGGGTTAGATCTTTGGTGCTTCCGTCTTTCCACAAATCTCCCTTCTCTGTTTCAGCTTACCTTAGCTCATAATCATTGTTTTGTATCGTAGATACTCTGAAGAAGAATGTTATTGATGGATAAAATGCAATTTAAGATTTCTGGCTCACAAGGAATAGTGAAAGGTGGCTAAACATTACAGTTGAATTGCACACTTTACTTGGAATCCTTTCCCTGGACGCTTTTTGTAAATTTTGTTTATTTATTTCACAATAGTTTTAACAGTACTAATCTCTTATTCTATGGAGCAGTTAACAATTCTCCAACTGGTTATACATATCCTATGCCACTTTTATCTTCTCCTCTTCATATTGTGCACAATAATTTGCTAAGTCTTCTTCCTTTAACTTACAGATTAGCAGTAATTTAAAATTCACAGATAATTTTTAAAACATTTTTATAAATTGGTTGACTATATTAGAAAGTAATGCAAATGAAATAATAATATGAACATGTCATTGTGATCTCTAAAGAGACCGGTACATATAGTATGTATAAATATATTGTTGAAAAGCTGACATCTGTATATTTCTCATTTAGACCTGTAACTAATAAATTGATGTTGGTACCTCTGTGGGAAACTCCAGAGTTTATTATTCATCAAATGGTTCTCTAAGTCTATGTGTTGAGTATTTGTTAAGCAAAAAGGGAATTTTGCTACTTACTAGATTTATAAACCTTGGACAAGTTAATTGACTTCTCTGTGCCTGTTTTACAATTTTTAGAATAACAGTAATCATATTACCCATGGTGCTATTGTGATAATTAAATGAGGGAAAATATCCAAAGTCCTTAGTAGGATACCTGGCATATTGCAAGTGTTTCTTAAGTATTTGTTATTTTTTAAAATAGTTTTTTCAATCTTGTTGCTAACCATAATGCTGTTAGAAACTTATTTTCAAAACCAAGCTTTCACATTGTGGGAGGCAGTGTCACGTCTAAAGCAGTCAGGATTACCAAGCCAGAAGTACCTAGATTCCTTTCCTTAGCTCTTCCATTAAACAGATGGATAATCTTGGGACATACTCAAACTTTCAAAACCCAAGTTTTCGTATATGAAAAACATAGAGAGGTTTAAACAGTTGCATCCCAGAGGGTAGCTGAAAACTGAGAAGGTAATATTATTAAATAATTTAGAAAAATGGCTTCATAAAGAAAACTTTCCTCACCTCTTCTTAGAAACCGTATGAGTAGCAATTACTAAACTGAGAAAACGCTTCTCTGGTTTAACAAATGATGGTGAAGCTTGTCATTAAATCTCATCCAATTTTTTTTTCCCTAGAGCTGAACACATTTGACCAACAAAAGAAGGTACATGCCTGACCTTTAAATTTTTAAGCAAACAAAACATTATTTTCTGTTTAGTTGTACAATGTGGACGTCGTACAATGTGGAAGTAATTGTCAACTTGGCAAGTTTTTATTTTATCTCAACAGAGAAAATACTTAAGCAGTATCATAGTCTCAGACTTAATTTCTTATTTCATTCAATCTTCACTTTTGTCTCCTTATAAATGAATATTAGCTGCTTAATTCCTAAGTCCAATGTGATTTCCAAAACAAACTTATTGAGCATGAGTTCAACTATACTAGTTGGTTAATCCTTTATTTTTTGATGTAGACTTTAATTACAGACCTCAAATAAAACTACCTCCAAATATAATGTTAAATCTTAAAAGTTTAACTGCCTTTAAACATGGCCAGAGTCCTTGGAACTTTTTATTTATCTGCAGACTTCTACAGAATAACAGTTTCATGACTGCTGAAGCATTTGTCATGTTTCAAAATCTAGTCTTTATCTGTGGTCTTAAAGTAGATTTAGGTCTTGCAAGATTTTTTTATCTTATAAAAATAGCTCACTTCTTTCAACTTCATGTAAAGATTGCAGGCTCAGCTATAGTGACAAAGAATGCCTTAAGGGGAACTTAGAATGAATAACTTTAAAGGAAACTATTTTCACCAAAGACTTGTCCAGATTTAATTAGTTATGAGGGTCAAAGGGAGAGAGAAAAGGCCAGAAGCCTGAAGGGATTGCAGGAGTAAAATGTGAAGGAGAAGTGAGGACTCACGTGGAGAAGGAAGTGTAGCTGCTTGAAGGTTTAATAATTTTGTGACCTAGTGTCAAGTATTATGATTTCTAAGAGCAGGAGAGGTGAAAATGTGAAATATTAACCAGCAGTGTTCTTTGCTGAAGGTGACTCATGCCCTTACCAACTTCTTCAGTATATTGGGTATATTATCATTCAAAATAATACATTTTGGAAGAATGTCATTTGTTCCATCAAAAACGATAAAATAAATGTGGTTCATAACGAACACTTTCACTCAACAAACAGAGTTAACACTCTTCTTGCAAAGCCACAAAAAACGAATTCTCTCGCATGCCACAAGGAAGCTATGGTTTTAAAAAGGACACACGTGGACCTAGAATTCGTCTACTTTAAGCTAAATGTAGAAATTACATTAATAAGGATTGTGATGCTTTTTTGTTTTTGTTGTAAAACACCCACCAACATTTTGGTACCATGTAAACATTACCAAAGCCATAAATGTGCAGTGTTTTTTTTTTGTAGGTATTACATGATGTTAGCTTATACTAAGCATAGTAGGTCAGCAGTTGAATCGTAGTTGGCTTATGACAGCACCAAGTTTTGTAAAGGGAGTGATGGATCAAGTGAGGCACAGTATTTACTATACAAGGCAGGAGGCGAGATACAGAACATGTACAGCGTGATCCCACTTATATGTTTTTGACCACTGTATGTGTATTCATACCCACACCCATACCCACACACACACTTGTCTTCTTTACTATAAAATTTTAACTACTAAAATATGTTACTATTAGTGTTTTTTGTGGTTGTCATTTTTGTTTTTGTTTTGTTTTCAGATAGGGCCCTGCTCTGTCACCCAGGATGGAGTGCAGTGACACGATCACACTGACTACAGCCTTGGCCTCCTGGGCTCAAGTGATCCCTCCACCTCAGGCTCCCCAGTAGCTGAGACCACAGCCATGCATCACCAAACCTGGCTATTTCTTTCTTTTTAAAAATGTTTGTAGAGTCTTGCTACATTGACAGGGCTGGACTTGAACTCCTGGACTCAAGTGATCCTCCGGCCTCAGCCTCCCAAAGTTATGGGATTACAGGCATGAGACCCCAGTCCTGGCCAGTATTTTACTTTTTTAAAAAGGAACATGTAACAGCATTAAAAAAAATGCAAGGCAAGGTGCAGTGGTGCATGCCTGTAATCCCAGCACTTTGGGAGGCTGAGGAGGGTGGCCTGAGGCCAGGAGTTTGAGACCAGCCTGGGCAACATAGCAAGACTCCATCTGTACAAAAAATATAATTTAAAAATTACCTGGGTGCAATGGCACATGGCTGTTGTCCCAGCTACTCAGGAGGCTGAGTTGGGAGAATCACTCGAGTCCAGGAGTTGGAGGCTGCAGTGAGCTATGGTTGCACCACTGCACTACAGCCTTCTACATCACAGAGTAAGACCCTGCCTTTTAAAAAACAAAAACAAACAAACAACAACAACAACAAAATAGTCCATGGGGGTAGCTCAAAATTTAGAAGAGAAAATAAACCTCCAGATGTATTAGAAGTGGGATTGATGTTGTCACAGAGCTTACATAGTCAGACAATACATAGCAGAGCCATAACATTTTGATAGTGGCCTGGAAGGTCTACCCCTTAATACCTACACCATCTCTGAAAAGTCATTCAGACCAGTTGGGCCTCAGTTTCCTCTTCTATAAAACGAGACAGTTTTACCAACTCTAAAATTCACTGTAGACCTTTACTTATGCAACAAATTTGTTCTCTATAACCTGAAGTAATACTCATTCATGTTTCGAGACTCTACAGTTTTGTGACTGCCACTCAGCCAGTGAGAGTGGGCACAAAGAAAGGAGACATTTCTCTGGATGTCCTTCTGTCCCCTTGTTACCCAGGCTTCTCTCTCACACAGTCCTGACACACAGTGATGGTGGAAGCACAGATTCGAGAGTGCTAAGAATCTTCTAGATGATACTCACTTTCTCTAAACTGCTGTTTATGTGTATGTTGTCTTCATAACTTGGATTTTTGTTTGCAGAATATGAATCTACCCATCGGCTCACTTAAACACACTTAGAAAAGGCAAAAGATCATTAGGAATGTGGCTAGAACCAATACCAAGTCCTCAAACTCACAGTTCAGTGTTTCTTTTACCACCTGCTGGTGCCTCCAAAGCAGTACTTGAAAATAAACATATTTTGGTGACTGGAATTTCTATATAGGGAGATTTTTAATGAGCAAATTCTGAAACTTTGTTTATAAATTATATCCTAAATTTTAATAGAGGGAGTACTAAAATAAGACAAAAACAATTTTGTATACCATAGGAAAGAATGAAGAAGAACAAGGAATTTTTTTTCTTTCTTTGCAGCAGGGTCTTGCTCTTTCACTGAGGCTGAAGTGCAGTGGTGCAATCATAGCTTACTGCAGCTTCAGACTCCTGGGCTCAAATGATCTTCCTGCCTCAGCCTCCTGAGTAGCTGGAACTAAAGGTGGGTGCCACCACACCCAAAAAATTTTTTATTTTTTTGTAAATACAGGGTCTTACTCTATTTCCCAGGCTGGTCTCAAACTCCTGGCCTCAAGTGATCTTCCCACCTCAGTCCCACAAACTACTGAACTAATAAGTGTGTACCCAACCAGTAATAAGGTGTCTTAACAAGGCAATAATGCAAAAACTTATTTATTAAAAGTGGTAAAATGAAGTGTATTGATTTTTTATTTTAAAAATTGGGGGAAACATAGTTTTAGGAATCTCTGTGTATTCATTAATTTATTCAACAAACTGTCTTTTATTTACCTTCGGTTTTACTATGTACCAAACGTGGCTGGGTACTACAGATTCATAAATGAAATGCACATAAACTTGTTCAGATAAACTCTGTTTCATGGTGGGGTGGGGGGCGGTGTGCAGAAAAGATCGATGTGACATATTACTGTGTGATAGGTGCAATGGCTCAGTGATGCCCATTTTGCAATGGTAGCAAGGGGACATGGCAACAGCCCCATGCTGGAAGGGCCCAGAATGACTTGCTGGAGGAGATAAGGCTTCAGGTGAACTTAGAAGACTAGGAGTTCACCAGGCACAGGAGAGGAAGGACATTGCCAGTGGAGGGATTAAAGAGTACTGGACATCAAGTGTGTTTAGGAAAGCAAGAGAAGCTCGATGCCACAATAGATATTCAGCAAGAAAATAACATAAGTAGAATACTTTCATATGTGAGTATCTTATCTTGTGGTCATCTCTATGCTAAGTCATTTACATTCCCTTATGTCATGTAACCCACACACTGTCACCACATTACCACGTCTATAGATTTTACAGCCACAGAAACTAAGATTACGTGAAATGTCAGAAGCCACATACCTAGGAAGCAGCAGTACTGATATTACTAGGTCTGTGGATTCTCAAAGTCTGTTTTTATAGCAATTACACAATTATTAACCTACAAGAACCCAAAATCTATATTCTTTTCTAGATAGAGACAGCTCTGCAATCATTTATTCAAAAAATACAAATTCAACTCAATGAACATAATAAGCACCAAGTATGCAAAGATGCTAATTATAAAAGGTAGTGCTAGAAATATATATCAACCCCTAACAAGTTGAAGATAGGGATGGGAGAGAGTTAGAAAATGGTTCTAAGCTGGCATAGGAAAAGAGAATCAGAGAAAACTTCCTAAAGGAGATGATGCCAGCTGGGCATGGTGACTCACGCCTATAAACCCAGACAGCACTTTGGGAAGCCAAGGCGGGAGAATCACCGGAGCCCAGGAGTTCGAGACAACCCTGGGCAACATAGCAAGACCTCATCTCTACAAAAAATATAAAAATTAGCCAGGTGTAGTGGTCCATGCCTGTGGTCTCAAGTACTCATGAAGCTGAGGTGGGAGGAGGTCAACAGGGGAAGGTAGTTTGAGAAGAAAGATAAGTTGATCTGATGTCGATTGTTGAACAAAATGGACAAAGTTTCTGATACCATAAAGCTTGGAGTTTTATGGGAAGGGAAAGAAAATAAACAACTAACTTAGTAAAAAAGCAAATTTGAGAAAGTGTTAGGTAGTAAAAAATAATCAGATGGAATGAAGTGTTCTTGGATGGAGAAATAGACTTGAGATACAGTGGTCAAGAATCTCTTTGTCCAGGGGACATCCTGAGCTGAAACCTAAATGGCAATGAGAAGAGGAAATACACTTCCTAGAGAAGTGAAGGGCAAGTGTGACTGCTCCAGGGTGAAAATGAGTTTGGTGTGTTCAAAGATACAAACACCAGTCTGTCTGTCTGGAGAATGGTGACAACAAATCAGAAGCCTTGAAAATGGGACATAGAGGCTGACAGCAATCAGATCGGGGGAGCACTTTCAGCCTTGGTAAGGAACTGATTTCATTCTTGGTCAATACAAAGGCATTGAAGGGTTTTAAGAAGCAGCAGAATGGAGTAGAAGGTTGTGTATGTGACATGATCTGATAACTGAAGCCATTGTTGGGATGAGATGCCCCAGGGACAAACTAAAGGAGAAAGCTTGGTGAGTATCTATCTCACTGTATTCAGGCAGCAGGGAAGAAAGGGAAAAGTGGAAGATGTAGGACAGGAAGCAATGGATGCTAATGCACAGTCACAGGGAGAGGAGGAAGTTTGCAAAAGGAGAGAGTAGTGCAGTCAGGTCAAATGTCAGATGAGGCCAAGAGGTTAAAAAGGCACCATATTCAGAGGTGTCATCTTATTTCTCATTCGCAACACATTTTAGAGTCAACTTTAATTATTTAGTGAAGGAATACATTTAGTCCTTCACTAATGTGCAAATGCTTCTTAGATTTAAGTCTTCACTCCATTTTTTATTCAATTTCTGTATATGGTGAGAGATAGGGGTCCAGTTTCCTTCTTCTGCATATGGATATCCAGTTTTTTCAACATCATTTATTGAAGATTCTTTCTCCAGTGTATATTTCTGGCACACTTGTCAAAAATGAATTAACTGTAGGTATATGAGTTTGTTTCTGGGTTTGCTATTCTGTTTCATTAGTCTGTGCATCTGTTTTTATATCAGTACCATGCTCTTTTGGTTACCTATAGCTCTATAGTATAATTTGAAGTCAGGTAATGTGATTCATTCAGTTTTGTTCTTTTTGCTCAGGAGAGTTTTGGTTATTCTTTGTCTGTTGTGATTCCATATCAATTTAAGGATTTTTTTTCTATTTCTGTGATAAATGTCATTGGTACTTTGATTGGAATTTCATTGAATCTAGATTGTTTTGGGTAGTATAGCCATTTTATCAATATTGGTTCTTCCAATCCACGAACATGTAATATCTTTCCATTTTTGTGTGTCCTCTTCAATTTCTTCTATCAATGTTTTATATGTTTTATTTTAAAGATATTTCAATGCTTTAGTTAAATCCTAGGGATTTCATTTTCTCTGTAGCCACTGTAAGTGAGATTAGTTACTTGATTTCTTTTTCAAGATTGTTTGCTGTTGGCATATAGAAATGCTACTGATTTTTGTATGTTGATCTTGTATCTTGCAACTTTACTGAATTTGCTTATTAGTTCCAATAGTTTTTTGGTGAAGTACAGTTTTTTTCAAATATATGATCATATCATCTGCAAACAAGCATAATTTAACTTCTTTCCAGTTTGGATGCCTTTATTTTATTTATTTATTTTTTCTTGTCTGATTGCTCTAGCTAGGACTTCCAGTACTATGTTGACTAACAGTAATAACTGGCATACTTGTTGTTTCCTAGATCTTAGAAGAAAGGCTTACAGATTTTTTCCCATTTAGTATGATACCAGCTGTGGGTTTGTTGTGTATTACTTTTAATGTGGTGAAGTACGTTTCTTCTATACTCAGTTTGTTTTAGGGATTCTATCATGAAAGGATGTTAAATTTTATCAAATGGGTTTTCAGCATCATATGTTGTTGATTTTCATTCTCTTGATATGTATCACATAGATTTGTGTATATTGAACCATCCTTGAATGTCTGGGATAAATCCCACTGGGCCATGAATTATCTTTTTAATGTGTCATTGAATTCAGTTTGCTAGTAGTTTGTTGATGATTTTTGTGCGAGTGTTCACCAGGGATATTGGCCTGTAGTTTGCTTTCTTTGGTATCAATCTTTCTGGTTTGGGTATCAGGGTAATACTTACCTTGTAGAATAAGTTTTGATGTATTCCCTGCTCCTTCATTTAAAACAAAAATAGTTTGAGAGGATTGGTTTTATTCACTTCAATATCCTTTATTTCTGCTCTGATCTTTATTATTTCTTTTTTTTTTTCTGCTACTTTTGTGTTTAGTTTTCTCTAGCTGTTCCATTTCATTAAGATGAATTGTTAGGTTGTTTGTTTGAAGTTTATCTCCTTTTCAGATGTAGGTACTTAAAGCTATAATTTCCGCTTAGTACTGCTTTTGCCATATTCCATAGGTTTTGGTATGTTGTGTTTCTGTTATCATTTGTTTCAAGAAATTTTTAAGTTTACTTTTTAATTTATTCATTGACCAACTAGTTGTTCGGGAGCATATTTGTTTAATTTCTATGTATTTGTATAGTTTTCAAGATTTCTCTTTTTATTTATTTCTAGTATTATTCCATTGTGGTCAGAGGAGATACTTTATATAATTTCAATTTTTGAATTTTAAGACTTATTTTGTGGCATAACACATGGTCTATCCTTCAGAATGATTTATGTGCTTAAAAGAAGAACATGCATTCTGTAGCTGTTGAATGAAATGTTCTGTAGATATCTGTTGGGTCCATTTGGTCCATAGTGCAGATTAAGTTAGACATTCCTTTGTTGGTTTTTCATCTGGATGATCTGTGCAATGCTCAAAGTAGGGTGTTGCAGTTTCCAGCTTTTATTGTATTGGGGTCTGTCTCTCTCTTTAGCTCTAATAATATTTACTTTAAATATTATACTTGGGTGCTCCAGTGTTGGATGTATATTATTTACTATTGTTATATCCTCTTGCTGAATTTATCCATTGATCATTTTATAATAATCTTCTTTCCCTCTTTATATAGTTTTTGTATTGAAAAATCTATGCTATATAGCTGTTCTTGCTTGCTCTTTTTTGGTTTCCATTTGCATGGAATATCTTTATCCATTCCTTTATTTTGAGTCTATGTGTGCCTTTATAGGTGAGCTGTGTTTCTTGTAGGCAACGGATCATTGGATCTTTTTTTCTGTTTGGTTTTGTTTTGTAATCCATTCAGTTACTCTGTGCTTTCTGATTGAAGAGTTTAATCAATTTATACTCAATATTACTATTTATAAATAAGGACTTACTCTTGATATTAGTGATTTGTTTTTTGTTTTCTGTTTGTTTTACAGTCATCTTCTCCTCCTCCTTTCCTTCCTCCCTGTCTTCCTTTCAGTGAATATTTTTTTCTCAGGTGACATTTTTTAACTTCTTGGGTATTTTTTTTATTTTGTGTATCTGTGTATGATTTCTGATTTTAGGTAATCATGAGGTTTGTAAATGATATCTTGTAATCCATTATTTTAAACAGATGACAACTTAACACGGATTACATAAATAAACAAGCAAACAGAAAACTAATAAAAACTTTACACTTTAACTTTGTTCCCCCACTTTTTAACTTTTTGTTGTTTCTATTTAGTCTTTATTGTGCTATATTTATCTTGAAAACTTGTTACTATTTTTGGTCAGTTCATCTTTTAGTCTTTCCACTCAAGAGATGAGTAGTTTATACACCACAATTATAATATTATAATATTTTGTGTTTTTCATGTACTTGCTATTATCAGTTTTGCGCCTTCAGATAATTTCTTATTGCTCATTAACATTTTCTTTCCAATTAAAGGACTCCTTTTTTCATTTCATGTAGGACAGGTCTGGTGTTGATAAAATCCCTCAGCTTTTGTTTGTCTGGGAAGTCTTTATTTCTCCTTTATATTTGAAGCATATTTTCTCTTGATGTAGTATTCTAAGAAAAAAAGATTTTTTTCCTTCAGCACTTTAAATGTGTCAGGCACTTCTTTTCTGGCCTGTAAAGTTTCCACTGAGAAGTCTGCTCCCAGATGTATTGGAGCTCCATTGTGTGTTATTTTTTCATTCTTGCTGCTTTTAGGATCCATTCTTTATCCTTGAGTCTTTGGGAGTTTGATTATTAAAAGTCTTGAGGTAGTTTTATTTGGGTTAAAGCTGCTTGATGTTTTGTAGACTTCTTGTGCTTGAATACTGATGTCTTTAGGTTTGGGAAGTTCTCTGTTATTATCCCTTTGCATAAACTTTTTACCTTAATAGCCCTCTCTACTTCTTCCTTCAGGCCAATAACTCTTAGATTTGTCCCTTTGAGGCTATTTTCTGGTTGTGGTAGGTGTGCTTGATTTTTTTCATTCTTTTCTAATTTGTCTCTTCTGACTGTGTATTTTCAAATAACCTGACTTCAAGCTTACTGATTCTTTCTTCTGCTTCATTAATTCTGCTTTTAAGAGACTCTGATGTACTCATCAGTACGCCTGTTGCTTATTTCAGCTCCAGAATTCCTGCTTGTTTTTAGTTACTTCAATCTCTTTGCTAAATGTATGTGATGGAATTCTAAATTCCTTCTCTGTGTTATCTTACATTTCATTAAACTTCCTCAAAACAGTTATTTTGAATTATCTGAAAAATCACATATCTCTGTCTCTCCAGCACTGGCCAGTGGTGTCTTATTTAATTTGTTTGGCGTGGTCATGTTTTTTTGCATAGCTTTGGTACTTGTGGATGTTTATTGCTGTCTGTGTATTGAAGATTTGCAATCTAAGCTTTTGGTCACTGCAGCCATATGTGCCTTAGGTGGTATCCCACGCCCAGTAACACTGTGACTCTTGCAGACTTACAGAGGTACCACCTTGGTGGTCTTGGATAAGATCTAGAAGAGTTCCCTGGATTGCCAGGCAGAGACTTGTTTTCTTCCCATACTTTCTCCCAAACAAACAAGCAGAGTCTCTCTCTTTGTCTGCTGATCTTCCTACAGTTTGAAGAGGAGTGACATAAGCCTGGGTCTTACCGAAGGCCCATAGTAGCCACTGCCCATCATCTATGTTCTCTCAAGGCCTGAGGGCTCTAGTAGCAAAACCAGCCAGGCTTTTGTTGTTCCCTTCAGAAAAGCAAGTTGCCGCCAGCCCTGTGCAGGTCCAGAAATAATATCTAGGACCCAAGGCCTGGAGTCAGGAAACCTTAAGAATCTACCTGGAACTGGATTCTACTATGGCTAAACTGGCACCCATGCCACAAGACAAAGTTTCTCCCACCCTTTCCTCTCCTTTCCACAACCAGAGGAGCCTTTTTCCATGGCCGCTGCCACCCCAGGCCCACAGCAATTACTGCCTGACTACCACCCATGTTCACTTAAGGCCCAAAGGCTCTTCAGTCAATTTGTGGTGACTCTTCCTTCAGGACAGTGGGCCCTCCTAGGCCCAGGGCAGGTTCAGAAATGCCATCCAAGAGCCAAGGCCTGGAATTGGGAACCTCAAAGGATTCATGTGCTGCTCTGTGTCACTGTGACTGAGTTGGTACCTAAGGCGCAAGACAAACTCCCTTTTACTCTTTCCTCCCTTCTCCTCAAGCAGAAGGCGTCTTTCCCAGTAGCTACTACAGCTGGGATTGTGCTCAGTCTGAAGGCATCTGAAGCCAGCACATCTCTGAATCTCACCCCAGACCCACAGCATGTACTGCCTGGGTATTGCTGCTGATTATTCAGGGTCCAAGGTCTCTTTAGTCAGCAGACAATGAATTCTGCCAAGACATGCTCCTTCCCTTCTAGGTAGTGGTTCTGCTTCTGGCCCAAGGTGTCTTTAGAAATGTCGTCTGGAAGCTATGGCCTAGAACATGGGCCTCAGAGCTGCCTGGTACCCTATCCTACTGTGGCTGACCTGGTAGCTAAGTTGCAAAACAAAGTGCTCTTTACTCTTCCCTCTCCTCTCCTCAAGCAGAGGGAAGGAATGTCTTCTATAAGCTGTCAGCTGTGCTGCCCCTGCTTGGGGGAGGGGTAGCACATGCACTCCCTTAGTCACCCTCGCTGGTATCTCACTAGGTAGTATGTTCCCCAAGTCCACTGGTTCCAAGCCTGGCATAGAACCATGACTTGCCCAGGAATTGCAGTCTGTATGGCCCAGACTGCCTTTCAAGTTTATTTAGGACCCTAGAGCTTTTTAGCCCATGGTGGCAAGGCTTGACAGAACTCAGGTTCTGATTGTAAGGATGGGTGAGTCCCCTCTGGCTAGGACAGTTTAAATGCTCCCTCTGTGGGCCCCAGCTGAATTCTGCCCCATTTTGCTTTCTGCCGTGACAGGGCAGCACTCTGTTTTTTTGTTTTTGTTTTTGTTTTAATATATTTTATTGCACTTTAGGTTCTGGGGTACATGTGCAGAACATGCAGGATTGTTGCATAGGCACACACATGGCAATGTGGTTTGCTCCCTCCATCCCCATCACCTATATCTGGCATTTCTCCCCATGTTATCCCTCCCCAACTCCCTACCGCCCACTGTCCCTCCTCTAGTCCCCCTGCAACAGACCCCAGTGTGTGATGCTCCCCTCCCTGTGTCCATGTGTTCTCATTGTTCAACACCCGCCTATGAGTGACAAAATGTGGTGTTTGATTTTCTGTTCTTGTGTCAGTTTGCTGAGAATGATGGTTTCCAGATTCATCCATGTCCCTACAAAGGACACAAACTCATTGCTTTTAATGGCTGCATAGTATTCCATGGTGTACATTAACGTAAAAGCCACACAATCACTGCCCTCTCCCTCCTTCCAAGGACACAGATTCTATCTCCACACCAAGCAGCTACTGCTGGGAGTTGGGTGAGTGGTGACATTAACAATTCAAGACTGTCTTTCCTACATTCTTCAGTGCCTTTTTCAGTGATATGAAGTTAAAACCAGATACTGTGATCACTCACCTGATTTTTGATTCTTATGAAGGTGCTTTATAGTGTATATAGTCAATTTGGTGTTCCTGCATGGAGGACAATCAGTGAAGGCTTACATTTGGCTATCTTACTCTGCTTGCTCTCTTCCCTCCCTCCCTCCCTTCTTTCTTCCTTCCTTCCTTCCTCTTTCTTTCTCTTTCTTACTCTCTCTCGTTTTCTTTTCTTTTCTTTCTTTCTTCTTTTTTAAAAAAGGTATAATTCTATACAAACTGGCCAAAAGCTTGTTTTATTTTCTTGCCCTTAAAAATAAGAAAGTAGATACATGCAAATCTACTTTCTTATTTTTACTGGCCAGACAGTATACTTTTGGTTGGATGTTTCAGAAATTATTTAACCATTCCTCAGTTAATGGCCAGTTGTTCTCAGTCTTATTCAAATAAGTAATTCCAGCTGCCATTTGTCATAATATACCATGCATTCTTTAAACAAATAATGCAGCAGTGAACATCTTTGTACATATGTATTTACATTTTCATGTCATTCTGTCTGTAATGTGGATTTCAACAAGTTGGGATAGCTCACTTGGAGACTTAATTTTTACTTCTGTTGTCAAATTATATCTTCTATGATGCCCATTTACACTCCAACCAGTATATGCAATTGCACATTTCTTCAACTCCTCATCAATCACTTAGTATTTTTTAGCTAATCTGGTAAGCAAAAATTTTCTTTTGCAATAAAACATTACATTCAATTTATTAGATTATTTGAAAAAGGAGACCGGGCGCGGTGGCTCAAGCCTGTAATCCCAGCACTTTGGGAGGCCGAGGCGGGTGGATCACGAGGTCAAG
>NW_016107459.1:2158113-2282892 GCF_001604975.1 Cebus imitator | reverse complement strand
AAAAAAAAAAAAAAAAAAAAAAAAGGGAGGTAAATGTGGTTTTTGAAAATGTCTTCTAGGAGCACTGCAGACTACATGGAGGAGGTAGAGATGGTAAGCAGGAAAACACATAGGAGGACAGATTAATTATCAGAGATCATGAAGCTTAAACGGGCAGAAGAAGGTGCATCTTTTTCAGAGTTATTGGATATCGATTAGCAAATTAGCTTTGTATCATTATTAATAATGTGCAAGAATCATTTGGGAAGTATTTCTTTAAAAGCAAAAAAAAAAAAAAAGTTTGTTTTGAAGTTAGAAATCACTCAGTACTTCCAAGTCATGCAACACATTTAAGGCATTATGTATTCAATGACTTGAATTTAAATGATGAATCCATTAATATATTGCTTGAAATATAGACCATAGTCTTTGTCTTCCAGAGGATGTTTTAATCAAAATATTAAAAATAAGCTAGAGTCTCATTCAAATAGTTAATTCCAGCTGCCTTTTGTAGTAATATATCATGAATTATCTCTCTGATGGATGGGTAGCCAAATGCAGATAAAATTAGCTTTGCGGTCATTCATTTTAAATTGCTCTTGAATCATTTGAAAGTAAATTCCATTTCAGAAGAATATGCTTCAAGTCTCAGACAAAAGAGGTAATGGTCCTATATTTTATGATATAAGCAATAATGGTTTAAGTCTTATGATTCAGAAATATAGAAACTTATGTATTAAGTTGATGAAAATTAAGGCCTGATATATAGCAATAAAACCACCAACCTAAAGCTCCCTAGATTGATGTTCATAGCATAATATTTTCCTGTCAAGAATTAGGTGGAATGAAAGTCTATAAAAATAATACATGATGCAAAGCTTTCTCTTCTCGGATATAAATGAAAAAACAAAAGCCTATATGAGATAACAGAAGAAAAGGAAATACTGAGATTTATTGATATCAAGATAAAAATGGTACTACTGTTGGAATGTCAGTATTGAGTAATAGTAGAAAGTGGAAAATTAAGTGAAATATCGGAGGAGGGCAAAATGAATAATAACGTTATCTCTAAATCAAAAAAGCATTAAGTTAATACTGAATTCGTTGTACAGAACAGTAGCAGCTCTGGAAATTTTACTTTGTTAATTTGAATGAACTACATGTACAAAACTTGTTTCACAAGTTAATTAATCAAGTCAATTTGCCCAGATAGCACAGTACAGTCAATATCAGCAGCTGGGGTGTAGCTTTATAGAAAATGTAATAATTTGGGAAACCTGTGGCCTGTTGCCAGAAATAAGTTCACAGTCTGAAGTTGCTGTTCACAGATCGAATTCCTATTATCACCCTAATCTCACTCCTTCAGATATTTATATTAAGAAATAAAGTGGTAAGAGGATGTACTCACTGCTCTTCTTGATTAGAAAAAAATCAATTTTTTTTATAGTTTCAAGTTTTGCAGCATGGCCCTAACAATATCAGAAAGCTGGGGGTTCTTTTGTTTTGTTTTGTGAGTTGTTTTTTTCTGTAGTATGGTAATATGAATTGAATGCAAGGTACTGACCTCAGTAAACAGTCTACCACCTCAGGGTGAAATCTCAAACTTTCTTATCCCCATGGGTTCAGCAGTCCTTTAATGCCCTGAACGAGTTAAAATTTTAGCACGGCAGGGCTTTTACTTATTTTGGATCAGAGGCCCTTGGATGAACACTGGGGAATATCCAAAGGAAGGCCACAAACACATGAAGTCACATGCATTCCCTTGCACACATTGCAAATACACTTGCTTAGATAATTGACGTGAGTCTGAGTTTCTCAGTCTGAATAATTGTGATTTCCTTTAGAAAATATCTAATTACCACAAGAAGCTGGGAAAAACCAACTAAGCCCCAAAATGAATATCCAATAATAAAGATGCAATTTCATTTTTCAGACTTTCCATGAAGTGGGGCGCTCATTTAATTGACACTTACAGACAGGGCTGGCTTCACGGGTATGTGACCTCTGCTGTTATACAGGACCAGTGTTTGATTTAATGTTCTGCTGTCACCATCCCAGAATTCTTAATAAATTTTTAACCAGAGACTCTGAATTTTCATTCTGCATTGGGCCACACAGATTTTGTAGCCAGTCCTATTTGTATGTATTTCCATTCATATTATAATTGTAAGTGAATCTGAAGCACTATAAACTGTAAAATCCCTTGTGAATTTTTTAGGAATGATCAAAATTGCCATTAGTATAAAATTCATGCATTTGTAAAATTTTTATTGACCCCCTATAATAAGCTTGACACTGTGCTAGACTTATGAAAAGTGAAAATGTAAACAATACAGCCCCTGCCTTCAAAGAGTTTAATTTCTAGTGTTAAGCATTTGTTATATAGTTCTAGTTTTTTGAAAACTGGTAATAGTCTTAAAAAGCCAATTGCAAAGCTCAAAAGTACATTTCTCCACATGTGTTCAGGCAAATGCATTGCACAGAGGAGTGAACTTTTCATGTAGGTTAAAGGTATTTGCAGCTTATCACTTTTTATCTTTAAATACATGTAGCTATAGCCATGCTGGATGTTTAAATTAGTTTTCATCTATTCTTTTAGGTGAAGAGAATTGGCTTGCTTGTTTGATTTTTCAAAACTTTCTCTAGAAAAGAAAAATTTAGGATACAATTTTATGAAAAGACAATTTCTAAACTAACACTGTGTCTGGGAATTAATGCTGAAACTTGACAGTTTTGTATGGAGCAAGAAACAGAAAGTGTTCTTTTAGTATGCTTAACTTAATGGTGGGACCACCTTCTGTGGTTAGGTAAGGTACCAGGCCATCTACTGTATGTGGAGAAGGGAAGGATTTCACAACAGTGGTGAGCCCACTAATAATCAGCTTGTCTGCATTTTGTCATATCTGTCCCACTGTACAGATCTACTCTCAAGGTCTTGAATTTTCTATATTAATGTCATTCTCAACAACTGAGTTGAGTAATAAAAGCGTTATGCCATATTACCTGTCAGGAATTCATCTAGAACATAGGCTTGAATTTACTTTGTGAATATTACAGGAAATTTTAATAAACTAATATGCTGTGGTTGGCTAAGGCATCTCTCTAGATCAACTTTAAGAGATGGGTTCTGCAGAAACTAGAATGATATGTAAAGTAAACACTGGATTTATCAAATTAAAGCATTCTGAATGATAGAAATCATTCCTTAATAAGTTGCATTTTCAAGAGTTAACAAACATCTTGAAAAATCTGTGTAAAACCTCAAACCAAGATGTAAGTTTATTTCTCTTTACTTGCTGTGATCATGTGGTCTTAAAAATTAAAATTAAGGAAATACAAAGTGAGTTTGCTCATACATTTTCTAAATATATTGTTAAATTATTACTTTTTCCCCCAGCACTTAAAAGAGCTGCTTTTGACTTGAAAATGTGTGACTTTTTTGCTTCCATTTGTTTTTTCAGTAGTTTACAATAAAATAATCAGAAGAAAGAGAGACATGCTTTGGCAAGGCAAAGTAATAAATTTTTAGTGCCTATGAAGTTTTCTGTAGCATGTGAACATATAAATACTTTTGCTATATTATTGAATAAGGTAAGGTAGTATACAAACTTCCGTATCTTGCAATCATTCCTTTTAAAGGACAAGTTTTACCTTCTGAAGCAATGGCTGAAAGATTTTTTTATACTTTTCATGCTTAAATATAGTTATTAAATACATTCACATGTTTTTGTGTGTACAGACATAGTTAAAAAATAAAATCTAGTTGACCTTCTGCCTTAATGAATAATAATAATAAAAAGCAATAGCTAACCTTCTATAGAGTTTGAGTCATATTTTGTGGAGTTTTATTGATTATCAGCACTGTCCATCATCACATATAACAGTAAGTGCTTTAGAAGAAAGAAAAGATTGGATAAGACCTTCAAGACGTCAGTTTCATGCTGATGGATTTGTCAATAAATAGTTCAATTTCTCATCCCTTTGCCTTTCTGAACTATGTTTATTTAAGCAGTCTTGAGTGTTCTTGCATATTGACTAAAGGAGCTGAAATTGATGGAAATAAGGTTATTCTTTAGTAAGCTGACTGTTTTGGTCCTTGATGTTCAACAATGGAAAAACTAGAAATGATGCCCTGCCAAAAGAAAGCAAATTAAGGAAGTAAAGTGAGAAAGAAATCTAGGTATAGGAAACAACATTTACATTTCAGTGTCAGAAATTTACAGCTGTGGGCAGCTTTAAATGCTAGTTTTGTCAGTGATGCAGGTAAAGTCAATTTTTACTGCAAAACAGATTAGCAGAGACCGGACACCATTACTATTTGATATCTGTCTTATGACTTGAATGAAAAAAGTTCCAAGCCAGTTTTCTTAGTGGACAGATGTCCACTATACCAATGACTAACGCAGGACAACAACTGAAGGAGTAATGAAATGACTTTCCAGGCAACATGTGAGCAACCAGTCTTTAAGAACCAGTACCATATGCTCTATTTACTACTAAATACAAGTACATTTAAGGAACTTGTAAAAATTTTAATTTTAACATCAGAGTTTTCACATTCCATATTTGCCTGGGTATTTAACCAATTTGGGGAATTAATAATAGTTTTGTTCTCCTCTGTCCCACATAGGAAGATTATTATTAGGCTGAACTTATGTATGGTGTATTGAAAAGACTCTTTTTACCTTGACTTTTGTAAAACACAATAATAGGTTTTATTTTTAAAAGCACTTTTATTATTAATTTTTTATTTGAATCATGCAAAATCTAGGTTTAAAATGTATCTCAAAGTGTGTAAATTATCTAAAGTGGTTTTTAAATTTTGAGTTGAATGAATATTTCACACAGTGACATCTTTTGAAAATAACAACAGATGTGAATTTGAATGTAAAGATCCTTTATTCATGTTTCTAATATTTCTGCTCAGCTCCTTGCAAAGGATGTAAGCTTTATCTGTGAGCCTTATACTTTTCAAAGAAATGTTTCTAACAAAGTTGCTCTTGCTTTTGTCTGCTCTCAAGGGTGACATTCTATAATGGGAAATACAGTGATATATTGGGAAGATCGTGGTTTTTAGTTGAGATACACATATATTTCGGTTTCAGTTCTACTATTTACTACCTATGTGCTCAGGGCAACTTATTTATCTTTCCTGATGTTGAGTTTTGCGGTGTGTAGAAATGGGAATAATAATCCACGTCCTTAACTGAACGACCAGTCAATGGATCTAGCATACTGCCTGACACACAGCAGGCATTCAAATCACTTAATTATTGCATTTATGAGTCATTATTTTTACATGACTAGCAAGTAAGAGGCAAGTTGTTCCAATGTGTTAACCATTTTCCACTTTCTTCTTGTTTTGCAGACGACGACTTTTTTCATGAACTCCCAGAAACTTTTCCTTCTGACCCACCTGAGCCTCTGCCACATTTCCTTATTGAGCCTGAAGAAGCTTATATTGTGAAGAATAAGCCTGTGAACCTGTACTGTAAAGCCAGCCCTGCCACCCAGATCTATTTCAAGTGTAACAGTGAGTGGGTTCATCAGAAGGACCACATAGTAGATGAAAGGGTAGATGAAACTTCAGGTGAGTTTTCCATTGCATTTGCATTGCAGTTCAAGATTCACTTACTCACTGCTCTAGCCTGTGGCCATACCATTATTTCAATTAGTGGAATGGGAAATGAAGTTCTTCTTTGACAAAAAGTTTTCAATTGGTTTGGTTAAGATTTGGTGATCTTGTTTCATGCACTGCAAAGTAAAATGTGATGAATAAATCTTGACTCAATTCCTGTTGGACTACATGAAATTAAAACATGGTTCATACTTAAGAAGATAAATAATGTAAACAAATAGACTCACAATGTTAAATGCCCTAGCAAAAGATGTTCTTCAGTTGCACTTGCGTGATAGTCAGATCTAAATATGCTGAGATCTGGAGAGCATTTTTAACTAGGATAAATTGAACATGTTTACATTACTGTTTAATGTTAATTCATGTGCATAGTTTGCCCCTGTATTTGTTAAGGATTTGCAAATGTCATAGATTCAAGGATCTTATAACTTACACCCAAAAGTGGATCCTAACTTCCTAACTCTTATCTAAAATCAAATTGAGGGTGATTGAGAACAGTGATAGTGTAGGATCCATGAACAGAAGAAATGCCCTTTCTTAGAAGATGTTGATCTGATTAGCTTTGCCCTTAGCATGGTTAAAACTCCTGACTTCGTTGCTCTGTAAATACCATCCTTAAAGATAAAATACTAAAGGCAAAGAAAGGATGAAGTAAATTCTAATAACCTGTGGGATTTAAATTAGATATAAAGGAAAGTTTCTTGATAATAATTTTCTGCTCCACAATGGGTAAGTTAGGGTAGTTGTGGAATTTCCTGGAGTTCTTTTAAATTGGAAACATACATATCTTTCCATGGTGGTTTAAGTGTTTTTCCTCTCCAACAGGGAGAATAACTCTTTGACCTTTCAGATCTCTTCTAGGCTTATGATTTTGTAATGTTGACGTATATTTAAGTATTAATACTTTATTGTTTAACATTTTCAAACCAAAGAATATCAAGCATGACAAAAAACTGAAACATTTAAATATCTTTGTTATCCTTCATAGATATATCTCTGTACTAAAATGGATACCCATTTTCAAAATCCAAATTGTAAATAATTCATATTTGTGCCCAAGTTTTGGATTAACCAGAGACAAGTAGAGACCAGCACATGAGGGCTGTCCTTTGTACTTCAAGGTCTCCAACAATATAAATAGCATATTGAGGTGACAGAATGTAAAGAAATAGAATAGATTATGAGAGATCTGAGAAGAGGTAACTTTTTAAAAAGCATGTGAGCCATATTCTTTATAACATAAATGGTCTTTAGAAAATCAGGTGGCAGCTCTACATAATTGCTTATCAATTTATGAATCAATATGCTCACTGAATGCAAGCTGATGACTGCAGATATAACTGGGTATCCAATTGTAGGGTAGCTTACTTCAGGGAATTGTGCCACGTCTTGGTCTAATTACTCAGAAAATAACTCCACCAGATGTCTTCAAAATCTCAAGTGGATTGAATTTTATGTGTTTCAGCTCATTTATTTGTATAGATTTCAAACAAATAAGCTTTAATGATCAAAGGAAAGAGAAAGAAAACACAAAAGCTAAAATACATCACAACATATTCAGGCTTATCTTTACAAAAATAATGAAATACCTATATCGCAAGATTATAAATAGAAACAAAACTATTGTAATATTGAATGCTTCTAACAATTTCATGCTATGTTGGTAACACACCCACACACACACATACACATATATATAGAGAGATTTCCTTTCAGTGAAACCCTTATTTTTTATAATTCTATACAAAATTAATATTACAGATAACAATGATTAAGACTACCTTTTAAATTAACTATAAACTAAAATAGTTTGTATGTTTCCATTCAAATTCAGGAGAGATAGATGAGAACTAAGGGAAGATTTGGGAAATTCAATACTTTCACAGTTCTCCTGAGATTCAGGAATGGAGTGAAATACAATATAGCTTTATTGGGAGCTTCCATTTCCTTCCAAAATTTTACAAGAAAGGCAGTATGCAGCCAAAGACTGACATACTAGACTCATGTAAGTATTACCTTTAATGTTAGGAAAAACTTGGTGGGAATGTACATTAGGACAATATCTATGGAGGTTTCTCAAAGAGCTAAAAATAGAACACCATTTAATCCAGCAATCCCACTACTTGGCATCTACCCAAAGGAAAAAAAATGATAACATCAAAAAGATACCTACACTTATATGTTTTTCTTGCTCTATTCACAATAGCAAATATAGGGCATCAACCCAAGTGCCCATCAGTGGAAAATCAGATAAAGAAAATGTTGTATATACACACAATAGAATACTGTTCATCTATAAAAAAGAATGGAACCATGTCTTTTGCAGCAACATGGATGGAACTGGAGGCCATTATCAACTCAGGCCCAGACATATATTAAGAAATGAAGCAATTCAGACCCAGATATATATTAATAAATGCCACATATTCTCACTCATGAGAGCTAAATAATGTGTACACATGAACGTAGAGTGTAGAATGATAGACAATGGAGACTCAGAACGGTGCAGGTGGATGAGAGGGGGGTAGGTGTTGAAAAATTACTTAATGGGTACAGTGCATGTTATTCAGGTGGTGGATACCCTAAAAGCCCTGACATCACCACTGTGAAATCTATTCATGCAACAAATTACACTTATATCCCATTAATTACTGCAAATTTTTTAAAAAATGAGGTTAGGAAAAAGACAAAGTTGCCCATACATACCATTATGAATTGGTATTATTCTAATCTAGCCAGTGCTGTTAGACAACACAAGTAAGAGGTACAAAAATAGTAAAGAGGCTAGGCGCAGTGGCTCACACCTGTAATCCCAGCACTTTGAGAGGCCCACAAGGTCAGGAGTTCCAGACCAGCCTGGCCAACATGGTAAAACCCCATGTCTACTAAAAATACAAAAATAAGCTGGGTGTGGTGGTGTGTGCCTGTAATCCCAACTACTTGGGAAGCTGAGGTAGGAGAATCTCTTGAATCTGGGAGGCAGAGGTTGCACTGAGCTGAGATTGCTCCACTGCACTCCAGCCTGAGTGGCAGAGTGAGACTCTGTCAAAAAAAAAAAAAAAAAAGAAAGAAAAAAGAAGAAAGAAAGAAAGTAGAAAATTATAATTTATGACAAATCGTGTGATTTTGGACTCCTGGGAAGTATGAATTTTCAAAGAAAAAAATTTTCTAAATCAAGAGAATAGAGAAAATAGCTGATAGAAACTCTGTATAACCAACTAACTTTCCTATGTACAGACAGCCAATTCAAATTAAAATGCAGTACAAGATGTTATTTAGAACAGCTATGTAAAATAAAACA
Source organism: Cebus imitator (assembly GCF_001604975.1). Lineage (NCBI taxonomy): Eukaryota > Metazoa > Chordata > Mammalia > Primates > Cebidae > Cebus > Cebus imitator. The sequence continues at coordinate 2,273,974 of NW_016107459.1, read as the reverse complement.
TGTAGGTATATACTTAATAATTTTGCAGAATTTTATGAAGGTAATTTTTAAATCCTACTTAGAGACAAAAAAGATATCATGACTTACATAAAGGAAAGACATATTATTCATGAATGGAAAGCCCGAATATGTTTAAATGTCTGATATTTATAAATGAATCTGTAATGTCACCGTCATTGTTTTAAAAATAATTTGGGAAAATAGCTGAGAGAATTCTTAACTAGTAGAGTAATGAGGAAACCCAAACTCATTATAAATATGATGCCAAAATAAGTCAAAAGAATTTGAACTTAGCAGAGGACAAAACATACAGATTAATGGATTAAAATAGAGATCAGGAAATACTCAAAGATGTAAGGCATTTGAGTATTATAATATACCTATTATATTACCTAGAATATAATAAAGATCAGTTTTTCAACCAGTTAGGAAAATAGTTTATTCGGTACATGAATTGACACAACAAGATAGGTGGTGGGAAATAGAAAAATAATAAAGAAAGCTTGAATTCTGTCTCATTCTTTAAAATATAATAAATGCTAGATGTTGGGGTTTAAAATCATCATCATCATCGCCACCATCAGCATTATCATTAGGAGAAAATTTGGCAGTTGGTTGGTTGGCCTCAGTGGTGGGCATAGTCTTTTAAATTAAGAGACACAATCTGTAAGTTTTATAAAAAGGCATTATTAAATTTGAATATCCGAAGCAAGAAAACCACAAACAAAACCAAGTGACAGATTGAAAAACTAGTTACGGTATCTGTGGCTGTATATTAGCCAAAGGGCTAATTTTATAAATATAAAAATAGCTCCTAAACTATATTTAAGGAAAAGATCAGCAACCTAATAGAAAATTGAGCAGATACAACAAGATTCAGGAACAGCAATGTAGGAAGGAGATGTCATCAGGATCAAAACATTTTTTAATATATAGTGTTGATTAAAGGCATAATTTGTTGATGGGTATGTAAATTGATGTAATCTTTTTGAAGGCCAATTTGAAAATACCATCAATATTGACAGGTATATAGCTTTAACTGAGTAATGACAAACTTAGGAACACTCTGAAAATATAATTCCAAATGTGCACAAAGGTTGTCCTTTGAACCCTTGTTGCAGTTGCATATTAGGGACTGTTTATCCCTAGGATGGAATACTCTGATACTTTTAAATTTATTTTTTTTTTTTTTTTTGAGGACAGGGTCTTCCTCTGTCTCCCAGGCTGCAATGCAGTGGCATGATCATAGCTCACTGCAAGCCTCAAACTCCTGGTGTCAAGTGATCCTCCCACCTCAACCTCCCATATAGCTATGATTACAGGAACACCACCATGCCTGGCTAATTTTTCATTTGCTGCAGAGATGGGGTCTTGCTGTGTTGCCCTGAGAAGGGAGGGAGTCTTCCTTTGAACCGTTGCTTGCAGCAGGGATGTAGCTCATTTACTCTTTTAGCTGCACTCAAACTCTTTTCAGGAGGGGGAGCATGCAGGTGAGGGGGTACAGGAGCTGGGGTGAGTGCCTTTCGGCTCCAGTAGGAAGGATCCCTTTACCAGCTGGGCCCCACAGCAGCAACTAGAAGTTGCCTGTGACAGAGCTCTGGAGCCCCAGGGGGCATGTGTTATAAACAATGCCTTTTTAGCTTTGCCTCTGCAGATGGCTTAAGTGTTAACAAGCTCAGTGAAGAGTCAATGGGACAGCCTTTTTGGGTTCCCACACCCAGTGTGTCCCGAATTCTTTTCTGGTTTTAAGGAAGAATGGGTCACATGAACAGTTTGAAAGGTGATGAATGCTGAGGACTTTATTAAGCATTGGAAGTGGCTCTCAGGGGAAGGGGAGCTTCAAAGAGGATGGTATGGGAGGGAGGTGATCTTGCCCTTTGGAGCTGGGTTCCTCTCCAAAGTCCTGCAGTCAGAAGTTATGCTGCGTCTGTCTGTAGTCTCTGATGCTCATTTGCTTCTCTCAACATTCAGCTGCTTGTCTCTCTGCCAGAGGGCTTATATGGGCACAGGATGGCGGGCAGGGCAAGCCCAAAAGGTAACATTTGGGCAGAAAACAGGGGACTGCAGTTTCCAGGCTTGAGGGTGGGGCCTTTGCTGGGGAACGGCCCTCTTCTTCTCAGTAGGGCCTCCTATCCATATCACTGCGTCTACACGGGTGAGGCCCACCATGCCTGGCCATAATACATTTTAAAACAATGAGGTTGCTCCACATATGAAGCTATAGAAAACTCTCTGAGATAAAACTTAGCATGAAAGCCAAAGTAGAGAACATTGTGTGTGATATGCTTCCATGCATAAGGAAAAAGGATGCATGTACATTTGTATGTGCATTGGAATTATTCTGGAGAAACATAACAAGCAGTTGACAGCTTAGAGTCTGAGACGATAAAGAGACTTTTATTGTTTGAGCTTTTTTTCAATCCTGTGAAAGTGCTATTTTCATAATAAATAATGAAACCTGAAAAAAAAAGCCCATACCACTTTATTGCCTCTCTTTGCCTGCTATCATAAATCCCCAATATGGACAAATATTGGTGGAGAAATTTGTAGGCTTTTTATGTTAAAGCTTTTTGCTTTCTTGTGAGATCAGAAATATTGTGAATGCAACTGAAATAAAGGCATTGTTTTTTGGAGTGGTGGGGATTGAGGGTTTTCCCTGAAGCTAAATTCACCCTGCAACTTTGGTTCTAAACTCCCTGCTTAATGGAGTCTAACTGTAGCATTGCTGGGGCCTTAGTGGTTCTTAATAGCAAGAACTGTTAGAATACATTAAGTCTTGGAATGTATTTCAAGTCAGAGAAATTTTCTTAGTATTTTAAAAAATCAAACCTTATTATCATATGATAAGACAGAAAAAAGTCATTGCAAACAAGTTGTTTTTATACATACCTCTGCCTTATAATAATATTTAGAAGGATATTTAGTGAAAAGTTGACCACGTTCAATAAAATATCTATCAAAGGTAGCTGCATATTAAAAAACTACAAGATGATAAAACTGAAATAAAACAAAAGTTTTTCTCCAACTTCATAATATTTTCTTTTAAATTATGAAATAATTTAATAGGAAGCAAATCATGATTTATACTGAGTATATCTATCCATTGATCACAACAAAATGTACTGATTGAAGATCATTCATTACCTCTACTCTGCTTTTCCATCATTTAAACCACATTTGCATTTCTTGCATGTATGTAATATAAGAAATAGAAAAGTGGAAAGTATCATGTGAGATAGTTTAGAAATTTTCAATATTTGAAAGCTCTTGATTTGGTAATACGGTAATACATACCTATGTCGCCTACAAAATTCCATAGAAATCAGGATCTACTCAATATTTTGTGGTTACATTTTTAAGAAAAATTCAGGCTCAGCTGTTCACTTTCTATTTACTTGATGTCTTTTCAACTCTTGTTTCCATGGTACCTAAGATCTACCATCTAAAAGCAAATATTTTTCCTCTGTGAAGAAGCAAGGGAGTTTAGAAAGCCAAGGTTATGTTGAGATTTTAATAATCTCTGAGATTTTTCTTTTTCATCTTAATTATTCTCAAGTGAGCAGAAAATATCAATAAGGTCAACACAACAAAAATAAAACAAAGTTCCAGCCCTTCTACTGAACACCTTATGTGTATTCTGTTCTTTAATCAACACAAGAGTCTTATGAGATAATTTCTAAGATTCTCCTTTGGTAAATCAGGAATCTGAGGATCAGCAGAATAAAGAAACAAACTTGCCCCAAATCACAAAATAAGAAAGTGACACAGCCAAGATATGAACCCAGAGCTCTCTGCTTCCAAAACCTTTGCTCTTGGCCCTCTGCCTTGTGTCGCCCTAAATTTTGCCATATCTACCAAACATGGAACAGTTAGTCTAAAAAAGAGCTATGCAATACAATTATTTCTTTTCCCAGGAAAGCAAGGGCTGCTTCAGAGTGTCAGCTGCGAGTGTGTCTTTCATGTTTTTATTTGCCTTCCTTGCCTTGTATCAGGTTTTCCAGATGTAGGCCTTTGTGATTTTTTAATGTAATAGCATAAGCTAGTTAGGGTCTGGTTTTTCATTCTTAAAGGCCTTTGCTATTGGGCCAGTTAGCAAACAGTGAGCCTTAATAGAAAACAAAAAGAACTGATGAATATAAGCTATAATTGGGCATAAATTTAAGTGAATTGCTTCTACTCAAAACCTCAACTTAGAGCTTTCACAGGTATACTGTGCTCACTCAAGTCCCTATTTGTCGCAGGAGTAGCAACATTGAAAATCTTCCTCCTTTTGTATTCCTGTTTCAGATACCTCTTCTTTCCAACCAGGCACCAAAAATTAAAATCTCAGCTTCATTCTTCACTCCAACAAGCAAAATGATCATTAAGTATTGCCAATTTGTTTTCACATCACTCTTCTGTTTTAAATCTTGCTTCTACTCCCCTTCTACTCTTGAATATACACCTCTTTTAGTATCTAAATAGCCATGTATATCTTCTTTATTTTGGCCTTGTTTTCCCCAGCAGTTTATTTTCCAAGTAGTTATAGGGCCTAAAAGACAAATGTTCAAATGGTTTTTCCAAGTGGTTGTCATTCCCCTTCTTAAAAATGTATAATGGCTTCCCTTTGTCCATGGAATAAAGCATATTCTCCTTGATCTTATCTTCAAAGTCTTCGGTATAATTGGCTCCTAGTCAAACTTTCTAGCCCTGTCCCATAGTTTCACCTTTACCACATGCCTTATATAGTAAGCTGATGTGGTTTTTCCTCTTAAACTGTGTTCAACAAACCACCATTGTCTTATAAGTTCTTTAATAGGTGTTATTTTGGAAAACAAGAAAACAAAATCTTGTCAGTCAATTTAAGAAACACTGCAGTAATTATATTCCCCTTTTGGAGAAAGTATGAAGTCATCTTAATCCATTTGGGCTGCTGTAGCAAAATACCACAGCCTGGGTAGTTTATAAAGAACAGAAATCCATTTCTCACAGATTTGGAGGCTGGGAAGTTTGAGATCCAGCAGATTAGTTGTGTGATGAGGACCTGCTTCATCCTAGATGATGCCTTCTTGCTGTGTCCTCACATGGCAGAAAAGGCAAAGGGTGCCTCTCTTGCCTCTTTTATAAAAGCAGTAAGCCATTCTTGAGGACAATTGCCCCCATGGCCTAGTCACCTTCCAGAGGCCCCGCCTCCTAATACCATCACCTAGGGTGTTAGCATTTCAAAATACAAATTTGAGGGGATATGAATACTGATACCATAGCAAATGTATATTAGCATAACAGTCTCCAACCTTTTTGCCATGAGGGACTGTTTTAATGGAAAACAGTTTTTCCACAAACTGGGATGGGGATGGCTCAAGTGCATTACATTTATTGTGTACTTATTTCTATTATTATTACTCTGTAATACATAATGAAATAATTATACAACTCACTGTAATGTAGAACCAATGGGGGCCCTGAGCTTGTTTTTCTGCAACAGTCCCATCTGGGGGTGATGGAAGACGATGACAGATCATCAGGCATTAGATTCTCATAAGGTGCATGCAGCCTATCTCCCTGGCATGTGCAGTTCATGGTAGGGTTTGCGCTCCTATGAGAATCTAATGCTGCCCCTGAGTGACAGGAGGTGGAGCTCAAGCAGTAATGCTCCCTAACCTGCTGCACACCTCCTGCTGTGCGGCCAAGTTCCCAGACTGGTCCATGGCCTGGGGATTGGGGACCTCCGTTTTAGCATGTGAAAGTCTTAGGAAAGGTCTGTAGTGGGAAAACCTTCTTTACTATTTGTTGACTGTCATCTTTGTCACAGAGTCTCTATTGAAATATCATGAGACATTAATGTCACCCCAGGAGATGATTTAGGAAACACCACTCACACATTTTCAAAGGGGAATTGTGGGAGATGTGTATAAATCGTATCAAGTGATGCATACTCTTTTCTTTACACTTTTGAGAATTATAATCATAGAAACATTAAGTTTTGAGAACTGTGGCAGCCATTTAGTTCAACTTAATTCATTGATGGCATGCTTTTCATTAAATTAAGTGAAACTAATTTTTTATTATCTTGACTTTGTGGACCTACTTATATCACGTGGAACTTCAAAAAATAAGTTTGTTTACATTCTGTCCTTTTATTACTAGTCTTAGATAACTTGAAAAACACAATTATCACATCTCTTTCCCCAAGTCTCTCCCCTCTTTAGTCTAAACATTATAGCTGAAGAGAAAACGCCGTGAAATCTGGGGTCATGTCTGTCTTTCTTTACTGTTCCTGCTCCTGCTTAACATGGTGGTGGGTACTTAGTAGGGGCTTAATAAATATGTTTTGAATAATTATCCTTTATACCATGCCTTTCTTCACTCCACCTCTCTCAGCATCTTATTAATTCTTTAAGTATCTCAAATGCAATACTGTAAATGCATCTTTCTATAAAAACCTAAGTCACAGGTAAATATATCCTCATTTCTGTTATTTGTACTTCCATTTTCATCATACTCATAGTAATTGTGGAAATATTCTAATCCATATGAAATTATCAATATTCAACATTCAACCTTTTTTTGTTTTTTGTGGATAGCTGGGATTACAGACCCCTGCCGTCGTGCCTAGCTAATTTTTGTATTTTTGGTAAGAAGGGGTTTTACTGTGTTGGCCAGGCTGGTCTTGAACTCCATCCTGAGGTGATCTACCCACCTCAGCCCCCCAAAGTGCTGGGATTATAGGCATGAGCCACTGTGCCTAACCAATATTCAACCATTTTTGAAGTGTAAAAATTACAGTCTTACATTCAATATCATGTGTTATTTATGATAGTTATATTTATGTATACATATATTAATAGATGTGCATGTATATATAATATATGTAATCCCTGTCTCTTCAGCTAGATTGGAATGATGATATGGTTTATATTTTGTAAACATTTTTCTTTTCTGTAGTTTATAACAAGGCACTAAGCACAGGCAATGATCACTGACGGTTTATTTTCTGAGATTATAGCTACTCATCCTACTAAATTTGTGTAACTGAAATTTAGTGAAACAAACCGACAGTGTTTATTTGGAATATTTCATGAATACATAATTTGAGGAATACATAAAGATAGCTTAATCTTCTGTAAGAAGAGTTACTTTACACAATAAATATATGTATCACACCAATTGTTATTCTCCATGTAATCAGTTTAAACTCAGTTCTCATTAACAGAGTGAACAATTTCAAAAGGAAGTTATGCGGGGTTTGCTTAAATTTTAGTAAATGATGCATAAAATTTGAAAACTCTATTTGAACTTCATTCCATAATCTGTTATTTAACGCAGTGGGAGTATTGCCTTTGCAAGAATAGAGCTTTATATCTGTAATGTAGTTGTCTGCCAATGAAGGTAAATGGTTCTGGAATATAAATCAATTATTTATTTGATTTCTTTCTCAGAGGTGCTTATTTCAATACCAGAAACTAACAATTTTTCTTTTCAGTATGAGGCTGGCCCCAGAGCTGAGTAAATAAAAATAGAAAATTGATACAGACCCATGTAGTACATGAAAGCTCTTTCACTAAGTTAATCTGATAACTTCATTAAGATAGTAATTGCTGGTTAGTCATAACAGAATATCAATCGTCCTGGATTGAAAGATGTAATGTTTCCTCACCTCTACTTTGCAATCATGCTCTAGGCCATATCTGTGCAATAAATATATGCTATTAAATTTTTCTATGCAGTATGAAGATTCAAACATTAAAAATCTTCCCCATAGGATACTGAACTGTATTATTCAGCTCATTTTTCATTTATTAGTGTTCACAATTGATCCATCCTGATTTCACATTGACTTTGTCTTTAAACACCTGAGCTAACATGGCCGACATAAAGTCAACTGCAATTACAGAAACATGGTTAGATGAGAGTTCTAGAACTTGAGTATTGTTGCTGTTGCTTCCATTATATCACACAGATGGATCTCTGCTAGCTGAGTTATTTGAGTTCACCTTCTGTGTATAAACATTTTCGTTTTCATTCTTTTTCTAAGTTACAAAAAGAAGAGAGTACTTGAAAGTTTTAAGGCTACACATTTAGATCATTTTTGTTTCTAATCTATTTTGTCATTAACTTTTTATTGTTATTGCTATTTGTTCTTTTTGGTAATTCTGATACTGGCAAATATCAGTATTATAGACCCCGTAAGGGCCTATAGATCTTGCCACCAGATCCTCTAAATAGCACCTGTATGTACTCCAGAACACCTCAACTATATGCTATTTGCAGAACTATGTAATTTTAATTTAATTATATCCCATGGGGAAGATTTTTAATGTTTGAATTTCATATTGTATAGAAAATGTTAATAGTATATATTTATTACACAGATATGCCCTAGAACATGATTGCAAAGTAAAGATGAGAAAACATTACGCCTTTCAATGCAATTTTAGGAAGTTGTGTTTTATTAGGGGAAAACAGAAATTTTCTAAAATGATATACAGTGAGAGTTTTTAATATAATAAAACTCTCACTGTATATAATGTAAAAAAACACAAAGGAATTCTCCCCTGCCAATTAACACTTAGGGCAAGCTTACTTGTAATACATAACTCCTCTTCCTTTCCACAGCAAAGATGAAAGCACTGATTAATACAATTTAATCAAGAATATGCATATAAGTAGATATGTAAGTACAGACACACATATTTGTGTATGTGTGTGTTTTTCCAAATTCAGAAGAGAAAAGATCAAAACCTGTCCACCCTCAGGCCCACGCAGAGGCTACAATAAGAAGTAGGAGTCGAAGGACCATTCTTTATCTAGATAACATGCTACTGAAACAGGGCATTTCAGGAGCAAAACTAGTGATTGTGTTGCTATAGCAATTTTGTCACGTGCTCAGCAACCATACATATGCTGTGGCCTGAGTTTTAATATGCCCTCTTCAAAGTGAGAACAGTACAGTTGTTAAAAGCTATGTTGTACTTTGTAATCTAACCTTTTAACCTTTGGCTAACATATGTGAAGAGTTTAAGAAGAGTCTCTTTTACTTTATTTTCTTTTTCTCCTTTTTTGTTTTTTTGAGACGTTGTCTTGCTTTGTCACCCAGGCTGGAGTGTAGCAGCATGATCTTGGCTCACTGCCACCTCCGCCTCCCATGTTCAAGCAATCCTCCTGCCTTAGCTTCCCAAATAGGTGGGATAACAGGCGCCCACCAGCACACCAAGCTAATTTTGGTATTTTCAGTAGAGACGCGGTTTTGCCATGTTGGCCAGGCTGGCCTCAAACTCCTGACCTCAGGTGACCCAGTCGCCTCAGCTTCCCAAAGTGCAGGGATTACAGGCATGAGCCATCTTTTACTTTATTTTCATGGGAAGAAACATGTTTAAAAGAGATTGGGGTTGTCATATAAAACAGATTAAGCATCATTTTAAAGGAAGTTTAAGAAACAATTTAGCTTAGAAGAGAGGGTCTGCTTCCAAAAGAGCGTAGCTTTTCTCTTAAAATTTAAATATTGTTGGGTGTCTGAACTCATTGTGCTAAATATAAGTAAACTGGTTGATAATTATAAGATAATGACCCAGGCTATTGTTCTGTTCTATTTGTTTCTGTATCACTAAATCTTCGTACCCATTATTCTCTCAATAATTTGGTCAAAATCTTGATGCTATTTCTCTCTCCTCACCCCATCATTTTTTTGGCATCTTTGGAAACACAATAGAGAATTTTTAGTGAAAATTTTCCACAACCAATGAATAATCAAATGCAAACCCTTGAGTAGGGGGGACATCATAACTAGCTCTGGATCCTGTTGTCTTTCCTGTGTTTACCATCAGTCCTGAGCCATCCCTCAGCTAGTGATTCTCAGACCAGTCCTGGGGAAGCCTGTTGAAATATCCATTCTTGCTGCCAGATCCTCTAAATAGCACCTTTTGGAGATATAAAAACCAGCCCATATAACATGAGAGCTACCATTAACCAACTTTCAGGGTCTGGCAAAAAAAAAAAAAAAGTAAGCACAGCATATAGCAAGTACAGTATCTTGCAATGAAAAGCGATTCAGATGAGGGAGCCCTGGACTCATTCCTAATTTCATCAAAGGTTTAACCTGATTATAAAACTTGTGTTCTGGAAGAAAGTTCCCAGAACATGAAGGCAAAAGCCTCAAGGACCTATTAGGGCGGGAACTGTCAACCCTGACTGCACTTGACAGTTACCAGGAGGGATTTTTGAAAACACCTAGGTCCTGGCCCTGGCCCCAGAGATAATAATTTAATTGGGAACAGGTCATAGCTTTTCCTCCGTCTGTTTGTTTTCAGCTCTCTAGTAATGCTAATGTACAACCAGGCTGGAAAACCAGGGCACAAGAGGGATGCTATTTATTGTACAAGTGTGGCAGAGAGGGAGTAGATAGATGTTCTGTTCCAAATCCATGACCTAGATACTGTACTTGGTGCTGTAGAGACATAACCAAGACTTGATTACTGCACTTAAGGATATCGCAGTCTAGAGGGAGCAAGAGAGAGGAGGAAAAAGAGAGACGGGGGGAAAGGAATATGCTTTACGCTTTGCTCAGGTTTTCCTCTCATTCTGAGAATAAATTCAGGAAACCCCTTGGTAGTTCTATGGTATAGAGTTACATGGATAGAGCTCCTGCTTTCTCCAATATCCTTTCCCCTGTCTCTGCCTATTAAACTGCTAAAGCAGAAGGATAGCAGCCTCCTGAGGGAAGTGGGGGAACTCTCAGGCTTAAGTGAATTAAAATTTCACTGGAAACACCCAGGGGAATGTTCTGTACAAGGCAAGTCCAGGACTGGCAGGGAGTGAATGGCATGACTCTTTTAACAGCTACACTGTGGATGACCCTGGACAATGATGCCCTCTGTATGAAGCGACCTCTGTGACTAAGAGGCTGCCTCTCCACACCCATTCTGGGGGGCATTTGTGAAACCAGAAAAACACCGCATGGCAGACAGTTTTTCTCACCTTTTTGTTTTGTTAGATTTTTGCATCCAGGCTTTGAAGGTGGAGACAGACTGCAAATGCCCTTAGTCACTGCATTTGTCTCCTAGGCTTAAAACAACAGAAACGTATTTTCTCACAGTTCTGGAGGCTAGAAGTCTGAAATCTAGCAGAGCTGCCCTCCTTGGGGAGCTCTAGGGGAAAATCTGTTCTTTGTCTCTTCCAGTTTCTGGTGGCTGCCCTGGCACTCCTGGGCTGGCAGCTCCGTCACCGCCATCTCAGCCTCCACCTACTCAGTCACCTTCTTTTTCTCTGTGTCTCTTACAAGGATTCTTGTGATTGGATTCCAGGCTCACCTGGATAATCCAGGCTATCCTCCTTATCCCAAGATCTTTAACTAATGACTTCTGCAAAGACCTTTTTGCCAAACAGGGTAAGATTCACAGGTCCCAGGGATTCAGACATAGACATATCTTTTGGGGGGGTGCCATTCAGCATTCAGCCCACTACAGTCACCAAGCATTTATTTGTCAAGAAAAAGTCACTTGATGGACAGTGCAGAAGGGAAGCAATGGTGGAGACAGCCAGTAGGAGTGATGGGGGTTGAAAGTAAAGGCGCTTACTCACCTGGCTGTTTTCCCTCATTTGGTCGGTAATTCTAAGGTACCTATAAATGGAACAGGCAATGAAAGCATTCCCTAGTGTTCTTTATCAGGTTTTTGAGGCCTCCCCCAGTCTGCTGCCTTGTACTCAGGGCCGGAGACAGGAAGAGAGCTGCTCAGCCAGGCTCTGCATTGCGCTTATTTTCCTCCTGCTCACAGCATCCTTGCCAGCCCCTGCATTCATGCTCATAGCCACGTTTCTCATACAAGTTCTTTCTTCGCGTTGTTGCCAAAGCCAACCCAAAATAGCCAATACAATCAAAAGAGCTTCACTTTATAATTTCCTTTACACACGTACATATACACGTGTGCGCACGTGCGCGCGCGTGCGCGCGCGCACACACACACACACACACACACACACACACACACTTATTTTTGCTTGGCCTAGCAACACAATGGGAATGTAAACACGTTGTTAATGCAGCCACTCTCACTTGGCTTCCCAGATGGCTTGAGTTCAATAGATTTTTCCCCCTGATTTCCTCAGCTTCTCCTAGCAAGTGCTAAACAGCCATTATGCCTTTTTCTGCACATTGAGATTCATCTGCAGCTACTAAACTGCCTCCAAAGTGCTTCAATTTTGCATGAGCACTAAGCTGGGGACTGGGAGACATTACCCAGTGCTGAAGGCCGAGATCATTAGAAAGAGCATGTAAATCCTCTGAACCAGAAATAAAAAGTGCAGAGATTTCCTTTGTGAAGTCCCAACTGCTGCTTTATGTAAAACACGAACCTTTGGCAAGATTTTATGTGGCTCCTTTTACCTTCTAAATTTTATTTTTGCTTTTTTTTTTTCTTTCCTTTCGGCATATGTGTTCTTTTTTTTCCCTAAGTAGTGAAATTTCCATCAGGAACATATGAAATAACAGCCATTCTGTGTCATTATTTTTCTTCTTAGAACCTCAGATCCCTCTTCACTTTTAATAGGGATGATACCTCAAAGTATTGTTAAAGGAGCTCCTACGTGATAGACTTTTTAAAACGCCGGCTGAATACCAAGAAACTTTTAGGTGGGATGAGTTGATGTTTCTAAGATATGTACAGAGGACAAAAATCTATATTATTAAATGCAGATGTAAGAAGTGTGCAGATGTTGGATTATGGACAGAAGTTGGAACACAAGCCAAAAGGAATTGTGATAACTCTTAGTGAGAAAGCAGTCATTGATTCTTCTCATTTTTCAATAGGTACATCCCTATACATTATCACCTAAAAGCCTTGTTTGTATTTTTCAAGGTGAACATATTTTTATCTGCACTTGATCTGTATTTGCACCTCTGCTGTTCACCCAGGCTGTTCATCAGACCATCTTGCCACAAATTTTAAGTGGGCCTGCGGTCAGCTCCTGAAGCGCCTGTGAGAGGGTGGGCATGCTAGGCTTAGAACCCTGAGTGCTGCATGGTTTTGCATGCTGTGGGGCTGGGCCCACACTCCAAGTCCCTGGCTTTGTAACAAAAAACACTTATAATGGAAAGGTTGATTGTCCATCTTTTTTTTTTTAAACAGAGTCTTACTCTGTCTCCCAGGCTGAGTGGAATAGCACAAACTTGGCTCACTGCAATCTCTGCCTCCCAGATTGAAGCGATTCTCCTGCCTCAGCCTCTGGAGTAGCTGGGATTATAGGCCCCTGCCACTACGCCCAACTATTTTTGTATTTTTTAGTAGAGATGGGGTTTTGCCATGTTGGTCAGGCTTGGTCTCGAACTCCTGACCTTATGTGATCCACTTGCCTCGGCTTCCCAAAGTGCTGAGATTACAGGTGTGAGTCACCATGCTCAGCTGGCTCTCCATCTTTATTTATTATTTCCTTTGCAGGAGGAATTTTTGAACACTTGTAATAACATTTGTTTTGATCTATCGTGTATCCTTTTAAGAGTAATATACTAGGCTTCTTTTATATGTTTTCTCTACAATTATTTCCCTTTTTTCCAAGTATGTATATAGTAAGTCATTGCTATTCTTCCTTTTAGGATTCTGAGAGTAAAAATGTGTGCTTGATGTACACTTAATGATCAGACACAGCAGTTCATTACTTATCTCTAAACACATTTCCAAGGACATTTATTAACCATCGATTTATTCAATAGTGAATATGCAAGTAAAATCTGACAGAAGTGTTACCAAATGGGCTTATAATAGGATATGAAGTAAATGCATTCCAACTTGGAGGTAAAAACAAAATACTAGATGAATAATATGCATACAAATGCACACCGAGATATTAGGTACATATGTATACACTCTATGTAATATATCCATTTTATGCTGAAATTCAGTTTTGTTTGTCAGCATGTTGTATGTACCCTTCAAGCTAAATATTCGTATCCATTAATTTCCCTTTCCTAAAAACATAGCTAGTCATGAAAATGTCATCGTCTTTATTAGTGTTAGTACCATTGCAAAATATTATTTACTATGATCCATACCTCATGGCTCTTATTGCACATATTAAATAGCTACCTTTCATGTTCTTCTTCTAGTGGAAATTGTTTATCCACTAGAGCATGTGTCCTTTGAAGCAACACGTTTTTAAAAGAAAGGAAGAAGAACAAAACTTTGCCTAGAGATATGAATGCACATGATTGAAGCTGTTTGTTCAGTTGTAAATATTATACAGTTATATAAATTTCTCCGGGAATTAGAGCTCATAGTGGGAAACAATCAATTGTCTTTCTTTTTCTTTGTGATGCTAGTGTAGAATAGACATGAAGACATTGCAAGTTACAAACAATACTCAGAATCTGGGTTCATTCCTAACTACGGCAAGAAGAGCTGCCCTGAACAAGGTCCCCTTCCTAAGATTGTATGACAACGGATGTACCATTCTAACATGTTTGAGCCATTCTATCTTGGGAGTAGAGTGTGTTTAAATACTACAGCTGCTTATCATAACACAGACTTAAATGATATGGAATATAATATGCTTGGTACACAGTAGATTTTCAGTAAATACCTTTTGAATAAATGAATAAAGAAAATACTTATGAAGTCCATGATACTTTGTTGTTGTTGTTGTTGTTGTTGTTTTTTTTTTGAGTCGGAGTTTCGTTCTTGTTACCCAGGCTGGAGTGCAATGGCGCAATCTCGGCTCACTGCAACCTCCGCCTCCTGGGTTCAGGCAATTCTCCTGCCTCAGCCTCCTGAGTAGCTGGGATTACAGGCACGCGCCACCATGCCCAGCTAATTTTTTTGTATTTTTAGTAGAGACGGGGTTTCACCATTTTGACCAGGATGGTCTCGATCTCTTGACCTTGTGATCCACCCGCCTCGACCTCCCAAAGTGCTGGGATTACAGGCGTGAGCCACCGCGCCCGGCCCACTTTGTTGTTTTTTTACCGTGATTCAATGCTTAGCTCCAAACAATTAAAATTTTTTAATTTGACATCTGGTTAGATACACAAATAAGGATTTCTATTAATTCTGGAGCTTTTCAAATATCTGAATATTTGATTTTGATATTTTGATATGCCCAATTGCCTCAAAATGGAGAGGAATTTACTAGATAACAAACTATTATTTTCAAAATGTTATGCTTGCAATGTTTTTCAAAATGTAATTTCCAACATAAATGTTGAACAAATTGACGTGAAATACTAGGTCATAGTGTTTAAGTGCCATTATCATTTTCTTTACAATCATGTTTTGATGTTTTTGCAAGAGAAGAAAAACTGAAACCTGAAACAATGGAAGAGTGACATGTAATTTGTGGAGAGCCCTGAATAGAAGCTGGAGAGCTCCCTGAGGGAGCTGACATTCTAGTTGGAAAGTGAAAGAAGACTCCAGAAGACATGATTATACTCATCGATTTTACACCTTTATTTAAATATAGATGTTAGCTTATTCTGTCCAAAATTAGTCAGAACTGACCTACTTAGTAGTTTCTGTTCAATTGCTTAATGTCCCTGCCTCACCTGTGTTATTGAATAGGGATACAAGGAATGCCTGCTAGAGGAGCTGTACCAGCATTCTGGTTGGCAAAATACTTAGGCCTTAGATCCTCTGACTCTCCGTGTCAAGGTAGCTCCACTATATCTCCACTTCAGTGTGGTGGGGTTCTGGAGGATTTGTAAAATTCCAGGTGGCTTGGCTGAAGGACAAGAAAGGCAACTCCCCTGAACTCATTTCTAGTGTTCAAAATCCATTTCTAAAGAGCCTACCCTAGTCTGCATTGCCCCGAACAATTGAAGTCTCCACTCAGACTTGACTTGCTGGTCTCTACCTAAAATTCCCCAAACCAATCATGTCTTTCTCATCTGGGTATGTGCCTAACATAATTTTCAATTAATGGTGCTCTTCTCCTCTCCTAAGTCTATTTAGTACCTCAAATGGTAACTTCGTGATTAGAATACACCTTTAGTCTCAAGATAATTATTATGCAGTACATTTTAAAAACATTTTATGGCTTTCAAGTACTTTTATAACTGTTATTCCATTTCTTTTCTCACAACCCAGCAAAACAAACACATTTTTAGTCTTATTTCACAAGATGGGAAACCAAGGTTTGATGAATTTAAGACTTGCCAAAACTCAGACACTAAATACAGAGCAGACTTTACTTTCTTATCTCAATAAATCACGAGGTTGTTGCATGTTAGATGAATATGTTTTCAGTCACCTAGTTGCAATAATAATAGTCCTGGGTGAGAGGAATTTTTAAACATATGAGCCTTTATAGTTTGCTTTTTAAAGTTTCATTAAGAATATGAAACATTTGCTTTTAAGATAAATAACTATCTTCAATAGAACATACTGTGTGTGAACTGTTATAAGTGGTAGTCACTCAGAGGTGATTGCTCGTAATGCTTGTTTTCAAATCACTTGGAGTAAGTGAAAAACGAAAGCCCATGAGGATGAATAATTATTGTTCTGGATACATATGCCTGGTTTCTACTGTCAGACAGTGTTTTCAGAGGGTCACCAAGAATATTGCTCTTAACACATATGATTAATGACGATGTAAGATCAAAGATCTGAAAATAATTTTGTAATAATAATTAAAATTAAAATTATTAAAATTCCTTTAAAGTAAATCAGTTTATCCTTGTTTACTAATAGAGACAAATTAATCTTCCTGAAGCATGCCATTTAAAAACTGTCATTTTACCACCAATTTATAATTTTCACAGTCTCACTGCTCCAAAGAACCAAATTCCATAGCTGCCATTTAAAGCTCTTTGCAAATCTTCTCTTCTATCTAATTTAACACTTATTCCATTACTGAGTGTATGTAAACTACCCTCCCCTGGAGTTCTCCATGCGTTTTCATCTCTGCACTTTGGCTTCGTGCTATTCTCTCTTCCTGAAGTGTCTGTGATTTCTTTCTCTAAATTTTTAAATCCAAACTTTGTTTCAGTATCATTCTCAAATATTCCACATTGCCATGTTCCCCCAATCTCTCCATCTGAAACTATTTCACTATAGCTTTTGTCATGAGATATTCAGAATTTCCCAAATTTTGGCTTATTTTTATTCAATAGATCAATGTAAAGAGTGCTAAATGAAACCATACTGAAAGCTATGATGAGATGAGGTTCTGTGGCTGTGTTGACTGTAGGGCTCTGTGGTTTAACAAATTTAGGGGAAATGGTGCTAATCTGTACTAACAAACTTCTTTACAGCAGAATTTCTGATCAATGCCTTCAATGTATGGATGGCCATTCTGAGTCTTCTAGAAGATAGTGTATTAAACAGAAATCCCCAAGCTTGTTTGACCATGGAACTAGTTTCAGGAATATTGGTGTAGTGAAAAAATAGGAACATGGGATTCAGACAAATGTGGATATAAATCTTTATTTTGATACTTATTGGCTGTATGAGCAGTTGTTTAAATTCTGATCTCTGCTCTTTACCTATGTATTATCGATTTGTCAGTACAAATCCCCATGGATTGTTATACAGATTAACTAAGACGCATGGTAGATGTTCAGAAAATACTAGTGACCTTTACTCTTCCAAGTTACAATTAAATTTATTTTATACCTTGGATTAAACACTTTATTTTCTGTTTTAACTATATATATGTACAAATCATTCACTTATTTAACATATACTAACTGGACAAATATTTGTGCCAGTGACTGTACTGATAGATATGGAATACACAGGACAGTTCCTATGCTCAATGAAAAACTATTTTATCTCTAGTCTTAATATCTTCTCAAGGGAGAATTCATAAGCATTTCGTCAATGTGGCCACCTAAGAAACTATCATAATGCATGAAATATGTGCTTAAGAATTATCTTCATAATGGAATCTAACCCACAGGAGAACAGAGACCTTATCTCCTTGCCTGCTTTTTCTTTCTTTTCCTCTCCTCTCCTTTCCCCTCCCCTCTCCTCTCCTCCCTTCCCCTCCCCCCTCCCCTCCCTTCCCCCCTCCCCTTCCCTCCCCTTTCCATTTCTTTCCTTCTTTTCTTTTCTTTTCACTACTGGATTTTATTCTGTCACCCACACCAGAGTGCAGTGGTGCAATCATAACTCACCTTAAGCTCAAACTTCTAGGCTCAAACAATGTTCCCACCTCAGCCTCCCAAGCAGCTAGTACTATAGGCATGCACTACCATGCCAAGCTAATTTTCAGGTCTCTTTATATTGCCCAGGCTGGTGTTGAATTCTTGGCCTCAAGAAATCCTCTCACATAGGCCTCGCAAAGCTCTGGAATTATAAGCATGACCTACTGTGCAAAGATGATACCTGCTTTCTTTAGCACTGCATCCCCAGCACATGGAAAAGAAAAGTGCTTGTCACATCGTAGAGCCTCAAGAAATGTCTATTGAAGGAATGACTGGACAAGAGTAATAGTGAGGTCTGTAATTCACACGTGTACAGTTAACTAGATTTCCAAGAACACATTACTATCCCCCACTCTTAATAGCA
Source organism: Cebus imitator (assembly GCF_001604975.1). Classification (NCBI taxonomy): domain Eukaryota; kingdom Metazoa; phylum Chordata; class Mammalia; order Primates; family Cebidae; genus Cebus; species Cebus imitator. The sequence continues at coordinate 2,255,504 of NW_016107459.1, read as the reverse complement.
GGAATCGTTTTCTTAAATTTTATTAAAATTGTGTTAAAACTACTCATGAATGCATGAAACAAGGAAGCAAAGACAGGCATGTAGTTAGATTTAGGTCATAATTAGGAATTATATTTTCCAAGAAAAGTGTTGGAATATACATTCAAATGTATATAATATAGCTGGTGTCTTAGCACAAATATTTTTGTACCCTTTCAAATTAAACAAATTGTTGTCATGTATTTAAAAAATTGTTTCTTTATATTCTAAAGAGCATTGATACACAAAGTGTGAGTTAATTAAAGAAAGCATTTTAGCTACCCTTTTGGTATCAGAAAGACTTCTTTGCACAGATTCAAAAGATTTTTTTTTTAATCACCAAAGTTAAAAATAAGAATTAAATGACAACTAGTGCTTGTAAGGTTGATTTATAACAATTCGTTACAACTTTAAATGCAAGACAGAAATATTTTGCACATTCACCATTCCAGTTATCCCTCAGATATGGACTCAGTTTGATGTTAGTTGGAAAGTTAACTCAAAAATAGAAGGCCTAGTTCTCCCGTAAAACTCAAAACCTGACACTCACACAAAGGAAAGAGGAAAACTGTGTTATGATTGCCAGAGTATCATTTTTCATTCTATGTAATATTGTCTTATAATTCAAATTTCAAGTTTTAAAGCGGAAAACTGTGCATTGATCTATAGTTGTCACAGAGCTTTCTAGAAGCACTAGAAATCTTCCCAACCCAGTTACACAATCCAGTGAATATCTTTTCGGTTCTAGACAAAACAAAAATATAACAAAGCACAGATCCTCTTTTGACACAGACGGCCACACAGAGCCAAGTTACTAAAAACTATGGCCATAAAAATGAATTGAGCAATGACCTAGAAATCCTCCTAAGCAAATTCCTTTAACCACTCAGATTCAGTCATATTCATTCTTTAAGCTTTGAATAAATTTAGCCTTTTAAATTTTTTATTAACACAACTGTGTATATTTATGATGAACAACATGATGTTTTCAAATATACATATATATATAGAATGGAATGGCTAAATCAAGCTAATTAACATATACATCACCTCATATACTTCTCATTTTTTGTAATTAGAACACTTAAAATCTACTGTCTTAGCAAATTTCAAGTACACAACACATTACCATTAACTGTGGTCATCATGTTGTACATCTCTTAAACTTATTCTTCCACTCTAACTGAAATTTAGTATCCTTTGACTAACATTTTCCCAGTCACCCATCTCGAAACTCCCACCCCTTGTGAACCACCATTTTTGCTCTGCTTCTATGATTTCAGCCTTTTAGAATCCACATATAAATGTGATCATGCAGTATTTGTCCTCCTGTGCCTGGCTCATTTCATTTAACATAATGTTCTCCAGGCTCATCCAACTTGTAGCAAATCAAAATATTTCCTTTGTTTTTAAGGTTGAATCATTTTCCCCTGTGTGTATGTACCACATTTTTTATCTCCACTTATCTATTGATGGACACTTAGGTTAATACCATATCTTGGCTGTAGTGAATAGTCATACAGCGAACATAGGGGAGCAGATATATTTTTGAAATACTGATTCATTTATTTTGGGTTTATACCTATTAATGGAAATCCTGGGTCATATGGTAGGTTTATTTCTGCTTTTGTTGTTGTTGTTATTGTAAGGAAACATTATACAGTTTTTCATAAGGCTGTATTAATTTACAGCCTTACTCCCACCAACAGAGTGCAAGGGTTCCCTTTGGCCCCGTATCCTTTGCCAATATTTGTTATCTTTTGTCTTTTTTATAGTAGCCATTCTGCCAGGTGTGCAGTGATATCTCATTACTTTAATTTGTATTCCCCTAAGGATTAGTGATGTTGAACGTATTTTTATATACCTGTTGGCCATTTGTATGTCTCCTTTTGAAACATGTCTATTTGGATTCTTTGCCCAGTTTTTTAACTGGGTTATTTTCCTTGCTCTTGAGTTGACTGAGTTCCTTATATATTTTATCTATTAACCCTTTATAAGATGTATCAGAAGCTTTTTAGTTTGATGTAGTCCTATCTGACTCATTTTACTTTTGTTGCCTGTGTTTTTGGGGTCATATTTTAAAAATGATTACCTAAAGTCACGGAGCTTTTCCCCTATTTTTTTTTTCTACTGGTTTTACAGTTTTGGGTCTTACATTTAAATTTTTAAGCCATTTTGAGTTGGTTTTGTATATTGTATGAGTTAAGAGTCTAATTTCATTCTTCTGCATAGGGATACCCAGTTGTTCCAACACTATTTATTAAAGAGACTATCCTTTCCCCATTGTGTATTCTTGGCATCTTGGTCAAACATCAATTGACTGTAAATGCATGGATTTATTTCTGGGCTGTTTTGTTCCATTGGTCTATGTGTCTCTTTTCATGCTAGCATTATGCTATTTTGATACTGTAACTTTATAGTAGATTTTGAGATCAAGTAGTGTGATGCCTCTAGCTTTGTTCTTTTTGCTCGACTGCTTTAGCTATTCAGTGTCTTTTGTGATTCTGTATGAATTTCAAGATTGTTTTTCTAATTATGTGAAAACTGTCATTGGAATTTTAATATGGATTACATTAAATTTGTAGACCACTTTGGGTAATATGAAAATTTTAACAATAATTTTAGTTTTACTAATACATGAACATATCTTTCCATTAATGTTTTTCTTTTTCAATTTGTTTCATAAATGTTTTATGGTTTTCAGTGCACAGATCTTTCACCTCTTTGGTTAAATTTATTTGTATGTATTTAATTATTTTTATAGATGACATACAAGGGATTGTTTTCTTGGTTTATTTTATTTATTTATTTTTATTTGAGATGGAGTCTCACTCTGTTGCCAGGCTGGAGTGTAATGGCGCGATCTCAGCTGACTGCAACCTCCATCTCCCAGATTTAAGCAATTCTCCTGCCTCAGCCTCCAGAGTAGCTGAGACTACAGCCATGTGCCACCATGCCCAGATAATTTTTGTGTTTTTAATAGAGATGGGGTTTCACCGTATTGGCCAGGATGGTCTCTATGTATTGACCTCATGATCCTTTCACGTCGGCCTCCCAAAGTGCTGGGATTACAGGTGTGAGCCACTGCACCTAGCCTTTCTTGATTTCTTTTTGGGAAAGTTTATTATTCATGTATAGAATCATTACTGATATTTGTATGTTGATTTTTTGTCCTGCAACTTTACTGAACTCATTTATTAATTTTAACAGTTTTCATTTAGTCTTTAGGATTCTCCATATACAACATCACGTCATCTGCAAGCAGAGACAATTTCCTTCTTCCTTTGTGATTTAGATGGGTTTCTTTTTCCTGTTACATAATTGCTCCACCTGAAATTTGCAGTACTAGGTTGAATAGAAATGGCAAGAGTGGGCATCCTTGTCTTGTTCCTGATCTTAGAGGAAAAACTTGCAACTTTTCACTACTGAACATAATATTAGGTCTGGGCTTATCATATATGGCCTTTGTTGTGTTGAGATACATTCATTTTCTATGCAATTTGTTGAGAGTTTTTCTCATTAAAGGATGTTGAGTTTTGTCAAATTTTTTTTTCTACAGCTATTAAGATGACAGTTTGGGCCAGGCATGGTGGCTCATGCCTGTAATCTCAGCACTTTGGGAGGCCGAGGTGGGCGGATCACAAGGCCAGGAGATCGAGACCATCCTGGCCAATATGGTGAAACCCCATCTCTACTAAAAATACAAAAAATTCGCTGGGTGTGATGACGGGTACCTATAGTCCCAGCTACTCAGGAGGCTGAGTCAGGAGAATCACTTAAATTCAGGAGGAAGAGGTTGCAGTGAGCCGAGAAAGTGACACTGCACTCCAGCCTTGGCGACAGAGTGAGACTCAGTCTCAAAAAAAAAAAAAAAAAAAGAAGATGACGGTATGATTTTTGTCATTCCTTTTGTTAATGTGATGTATCGCATTGATTGATTTGCACAGGTTGAAGCATCTTTGCATCCCAGGGATATATCCCACTTAATAAGTGTGCATGATCCTTTTAATGTGCTGTTGCATTTGGTTTGTTAGTATTTTGTTGACAATTTTTGCATCTATGTTTATCAGGGTTATTGACCTGTACTTTTCTTTTCTTCTAGCGTCCTCAGCAGGTTTTGGTAAGAGGATAATGCTGGCTTTATAACATGAATTTGGAAGTAGTCTCTTTCTTTAATTTTTTGGAAGAGTTTGATGCAGGTTAATGTTAGTTCTTCTTAAATAAAAGTGCAGGTCCTGGGCTTTTCTTTGATGTGAGACTTTTTATTTCTGATTGAATCATCTTATTGATAATTGGTCTGTTCTGGTTATCTATTCCTTCATGATTCAGTCTTTGTAAGTGTTGTGTTTCTTACATTCGTCTTAATCACAAAGATAGTAGATGTAACTTTAACAAAATTATACTCATAATAAAGCTAATACATCATTAAGTTGCAATTCCCACTTGCATTAAATAATTTTAGTTAAATTATATAGCTTGCTTATATATTATACATTGTATTAAAAATTCAAGAAAAACATTTCAAAGAATAGGTAAATTTTGTGTTTATAGTTCCTTCTGCTCTAGTTAAAGATTGTTAAATGACTTCATGTAACACAACATTGCATCTTGATTCTGAAATTCTGCCTTTTAAGTTATCATACTTTAATTACTTTAGCGAAAGTGATAAGATGCTAAAACAATAGTTTTTTATGGTATGACATCCTTCTAAATAATGAAAGGGTGTTTTTGTGATTTAATTGATATTAAGTGATCTAGAATTGATGTGTTTTGTATTTTAGGTAGTACTAGTAAAATCTTTTAATAGGATACGACACTGAAAGAAAGTATGAAAAGATCAAACTACTTCAATAAAACTTGTCATATATTCCAGAACATCCCACCTTGCAGCATTGCATATTTCCTACCAACCTATGTACTAACTGTAAATGTACTATAATGAGATTTGGTGGAGTGAACTCTGCAGTTCTGCTCCAGTTAAAGAAGGTTGCTGGAGAAAGTCAAATTTCCAGGCCTGTACAACATAATATCTTAAATCTTCCTTTTGCCATAAGAAAGATAAAGTCATGGGGAGGAATACAACCCAGGCATACATAATAGCTAAGGCTAACGTTGGGTTAGAATGCTTTTCAATGAAACATACATGGAGTATCACAAGGTACAAATTGATGATCATGAAAATGTGTTTCAAGATGATGTGTTATTTTTTTCAGTATCACCTAATAAACAAGATATGCTTATAAAATGTATGAAGGGGCTAGGTGCAGTGGCTCACACCTGTAATCCCAGCACTTTGGGAGGCTGAGGCGGGTGGATCATGAGGTCAGGAGTATGAGACCAACCTGACCAACATGGTGAAACCCCATCTCTACAAAAATTAGCTAGGCATGGTGGTTGCATACCTGTAATCCCAGCTACTCAGGAGGCTGAGACAGGAGAATTGCTTGAACCCTTGAACTCAGGAGGGTTGTGATGAGCTGAAATCATGCCACTACCCTCCAGCGTGGGCAACAGAGTGAGACTCTGTCTCAAAAAATAAATTAATTTAATTTAATTTCTAAAAATACATATATATATATATATGTATATATATATATATATATGTATATATATATATATATATATGAAGGGCTTAAGGGTGAGTAATGTCTGATTCATTCTTACATTTCTGTAGCTTAACATAATATCTGATATTAATAGACTTTAATAATTTGTTTGATAGCACTGTATATTACATTTTGGGGAAATATAGATATTGTTTTAAGTAATTATTTAATTGCATTAAGCATGTATTCATGCTCACTTTATAGTAGTATCCTAGAACTACAGTATTTGTGGTGCCTTACCACTATTATGAAATTAAACATATGCTAAAAATAAGAAATAAATGTCATGTCATTATCAAGTCTTATTGCCATATATCTCACAAAGATCCAATCAGAGGATTGCATTTGAATCTGGATTTCTATATTCATTTGAAATGTCTTATTAACAAGCGTACACTCATACTCATCATAAGACTTCTTGGAATAACATGCTAATTACTTTCCTGCACTCTGGCTCCCAAACCACAATGCATCCTATTATAAAAGCAAATCATTGCAAACTTCAAACAGCATGCATCCTTGAGATGCCACTATTAAAGGGAGCACCGTGATGGGAAATCTTTGATGTTATCAGGTATGATGGAAACTGCACATTTGTATTTGCGTAAGTCCTGTAGACCAAAGCATTTCCCCTATCTTTAAATAACCTGAAACCAGTTTCAAGTTCCCAAATGCTCTTCAAAGCAACGCACCTTAGAAGTAATGCTGATGGCATTTCAAATTCAAGGTAGTTTGCTTTTTCCATCTCCAGACTTCAAGCAGATCTGAAATTATAGGTTCAAAGGGAAAAGATATTATCTACTTTTACCCAAACCATTAGGCTCTGGTTTGATGAACAAACTATCATAGGTAATAAACTTACCTATGGTTATGAAAACATGGCCTGTAACCACGTAGCTCAGAGTCTGAATAATGAAACTGCTTCTAGGGAATTCTTCTGACCCCTAAGTATTTAGATACTTCATGCTTCAGTTCTTTCTTTTTCTTGTGTTGTTGACCAAAAGTTGAAATGTAAACTTTGGGCCATGGTAACACAACAACTGTACACAGCTCACCTCCTCCTGAATGGGACATCTGTGAAGCTGAATACAAAAATCAGTGTGTGCTTGACTCTGGTGCCCACAGGGAGCCTGAGCCACACAATTCAGAACATTCAGACTATGAATAACTCCTGTAGCAGCAGAGTTGGTCTGTGGCTTTTTAAAAGGCTTCAGATTTGTGGTCAGTAGAACCATCCTTGAGCCTATTTGAGCTAAAGGATACAGTGGACCTACTGAATTCCTCCAGCATTTAATTAGGCTTCCTGTAATTGCTTTAAGTAAAAGTGGGGGAGAATGAGACCTGAAGTTATCATCTTGGGACACCAGATATTTGAATGTGGTTTTAATATCCTGAGCATATTTGTTGCTGCTCTGCATCTTATAAAGAGCCATTATAGTTCTAAGGAAACACAAATTGCAAATTTATCAGCCCTTTGGTGACAGTAAGTTACTGCAGTAATCTTAAAGGAAGAGGTTTATTTCCAGTAACTGAATTTCTCCATGAAGAGGGAATGTATAAATAAATAAAGCAGGCTGGGCGTGGTGGCTCATGCTTGTAATCTCAGCACTTGGGAGGCCAAGGAGTGTGGATCATTTGAGGTCAGGAGTTCGAGGCCAGCCTGGCTAACCTGGTGAAACCCCATCTATACTTAAAATACAAAAAGTAGCCAGGTGTGGTGGAGCACCCCTGTAATCCCAGCTACTCAGGAGGCTGAGGCAGGAGAATTGCTTGAGCCTGGGAGGCAGAGGTTGCAATGAGTCAAGGTCATGCTATTGCACTCCAGACTGGGTGACAGAGTGAGACCCTGTCTCAAAAAAATAATAATAATACTAATAATAAATAAATAAAGTAGGTAAAAAGTATTAAGCACCAGAGAATGGAGGGGAAAAAAGAAAGAGATAGAAAGATATGGGGACTGGGGAAGGAGGTTGTGCTCCATTTTCCCATAGATTTCCAGAATCGGAATAATGTGAAAAAATACAATAAGATAGGAAAATGAGAGGCCTGAGCAGGGACCAGGGAAGAGGGAACAAAGTAGTGTTATTTGTTAATGGCCTGGGATGTTTGCTGAGCGATTGTTATGTTAGTTAGACATTGGCTAAAATAATATACTAATCTTCTTTCCGCAAGAGGAAAAGTTTTTTAAGGAAAGTTCTGAAATACAGGCTTTAAGGTATTTCAGAAAATATACCCTCCCCTGTAACCTATAATCAAACTGTTTAAGAAATTTTAACTTTTATGAACTTATACAACTATAAAGAATTGAATATATACACACAGATATATATATATGCACGCATACACCTACACACATATCTGTATCTCTTTCATAAATCATATATATGTATATATTTAATTCTCATCTGATCATGTCATCTACTTGCTTAAAACACTTTAGTAATATCCATGGCTATTAAGAAGAAACTGAAAATCTTTTTTTTTTCTTTTCCCTTTTCTTTTGAGACAGAGTCTCACTCATTGCCCAGACTAGAGTGCAGTGGTACAATCTCGGCTCACTCCAGCCTCGGCCTCCCAGGTTCAAGCAATTCTCCTGCCTCAGACTCCCGAGTAGCTGGGATTACAGGCATGCACCACCACACCTGGCTAATGTTTGTATTTTTAATAGAGACAGGGTTTCACCATGTTGGCAGGACTGGTCTCGAACTCCTGACCTCAAGTGATCTGCCTACCTTGGCCTCCCAAGGTGCTGGGATTACAAGTGTGAGCCACCGTGGCTGGAGGAAACTGAGAATCTTAAACATTGTAGATATGAGCAGCTCTCAATTCAGCATGCTTTGGGATTACTTGGCAGGCATGTCAAAACACAGAGCTGCTGGACCCCACCCCAGAGATTCCTATTCAGTGATGCTGGCTTGGCCTGAGAATGTGCGTTTGCAGCAGGTTCCCAGGTGATACTGATGAAGCTGCTCTGGGGACCACACTTTGAGAACCACTGGTCTACATGACTATATAAACTAGACCCTTTCTTGTCTCTAGCTTCATCTCATGCTGCTATTCTCTGTGTGTGGTGCTCAGTTGTCTTCACCTAAATTCTCAAACTCCTAATTCCCTTTCCTGCCCTTTTCCATATGTCGAGTCCCTCCTGCTCACCATATAATTTGACCAAGCTAACTCCTACTGAATCCTTCATGCTAGACTGGGTTTCCTGGTTACTCACTCTCATCCCTACACCTCTCCTTTGCAGCACTGAACACAATTGTATCTAAATAATAAGTTGTATGATGCATTGTGAATGTGATACCTCTTCACAATAATATAAGTTCATTGAGGGGAAGGACTGTTTTACTGATTACTCTCATAAGTGCTGGTACAGTATCTTTTACATAATTGATACTTAATATTTATTCAAAGAATAAAAGAATGGATGGACACATGAATCGTGCAAAACAATATATTTAGTTATTCTCACTGTACCCATACTTGACCCAAAGCAAATTCTCCTCTTCCCTAGGGGTGTTCTGCTGGCTTCCTCAATGGACACTGTGCGGAAAGGGTGCAAGTTCAAGCTCCAGGAGAACTGGCAGTGTCCACATATGTTGTTCAGAGAACTCCTCTTGCTCAGAGCAAAGAGGCACATTGAACAATGAATGTCTGAAACAGCCTTGATAATTCAAGATAAATACCTCTAAAATGATAATACCAGACGCTTAGTTCAATTTTTTGTTATTCAAGATTACATAATGCTGTGAAATAAATTCCAAGTATTTGAGCATTTTAGCTGGAGGCCACTTTAACAGGGTTTTAGTACATTACAATTACAGAGAAACATTTTGGGACTTTCAAAATGTTATGCATGAAAACCTTAAAGTTCCATATTCTTTGGCTACAATACCAGAGGTTTGTTAACTAAGGCTAGTATATCTTTCAAGAAAAGCAATGTACCACTTAACTGAAACACAACTGTTAAAGTAATTTAGTTATTAAATAATCACCACAATGACTGTTGTTTTTAGCTATTGTAAATCTGTGTACATATGGTTATTTTACCCACATCCTATATCATTGAGGTAAAAACCTTAGAAGATGTGAAATTCAAGTTCATATTTCAATGTAGAGAGGGAGGTGAAAAGTAGTGAGCTATATTGGGAAAGAAATTATTTTGTGGAGTGATAGAGCCATTCCATTTTTATCTTCAGAATAATCCAGAAGATTTGAAATAGCAAATAAGAGAATGAAAAAGTTGTTGAATAAAATAACTGCTGTGAGAAGAAAAATCAAAAGACATGAGAGACAATATCTGGGATGTTGATCTGTGGCATCAAAAGGGTTGATGGGGAGAAAATATGACGTGATGGTTTATATTTCTTTAGTATGAGTCTTGTGTTGACTTAAATCTTCCTTTCTCTCTTGTCAGGTCTTATTGTCCGGGAAGTGAGCATTGAAATTTCGCGCCAGCAAGTGGAAGAACTCTTTGGACCTGAAGATTATTGGTGCCAGTGTGTGGCCTGGAGCTCAGCGGGCACCACAAAGAGCCGGAAGGCGTACGTGCGCATTGCCTGTGAGTCATTGTTCATAAACACCTTGGGTCTGAGAAGGTGATGAACATAAAAGTTTATACTGTAACTACCCCAGCACCAAAGAAACCTGCTCAAAAATCCTGGTCAAAAACTGCTCCCGGATTTCTGCATTTGAGCTACATATTCCTTTTTGGTCACCAGGATTTCATTTTATTTTTGATTTTTTTAATTTTCAATTTTTGTGGGTACATAGTAGGTGTATATATTTACATGGTGCGTGAGATGTTTGATACAGGCATGCAATGCATAATAATCACATCATGGGGAATGAGGTATCTCCTCTGGCATTTATTTTGTGTTATAAACAATTCAATTATACTCTTTCAGTTATTTTAAAATGTACAATTATTATTGATCATAGCCACCATGTTGTGCTATCAAATAGTAGGTCTTATTTATTCCTTCTAACTATTTTTTGTACTCATTCATCATCCGCACCTCCCCACAAAACCATGCTGCTACCCTTCCCCGCCTCTGGTGATCATCCTTTTACTCCCTATGTCCATGGGTTCAATTGTTTTCAGTTTATTTTCTGTTTCAAGGCACTGAGTAGGTTTTTTTGTTTGTTTGTTTGTTTTTTATGGATGTGAAAGAGGTGTTCTACTATCCAAATATTTTGATTTAAAAAAACAAATATGCTAGGACTTAGGCTATAGGAAAATCAAGTGTATTCTTCTAATGAGTTTATTCCACCACTTTAATACAAAGTTGAGTTGTTGTCCGAATGAAAACAGAGATTACCAAGATAAAGCTTCTCTATTTATTTTGGAACCATTCTAGTATATTGGACCACAAACAGCACTGTTTTCCAAATTGTGGTCATTTCTAGTGTATACAAGTTCAGGAAGAGCTTAAAAGGTACCTTGCAAAAAAAGGGTTCCATAATCAAATAAATGTGAGAAACACATTTTTGACAAAGTTATAGGAGCTCCTTCATTGCAAAACTTCTCAAGATTATTTAATATGCTGATGTGCATATTATCACCAATAGGAGAAGGAGCCTGCATCTTTGCAGAGCCCTTTCGTCAGTAAATATTCTCGCCGTCTTGGGCAACATGGATGCCATGTAATCCGTCTCAAGGTTTCATATTGAGAAATTTTCTCACATATGAGAAAGCACTGAAATCCATGTTTTCTTTTCTGAACCTTTACATCTCTGCATTTTACTAATTTTATTTTGTGTTGGAAACCAATATCACTTACCTCTAAGTCCCATCTACCCTGGTTCTAAAGCCTCGCCCAATTCTATACTTGTCTCTGCCTCCCTTTCTTTTTCATCTAGCTCTGGACCACTGCAGATCTTCCCCTTAGTCTCCACGGCACAAGCCTTTCCTCTATTCCAGCCCTTCCTCCATGTTACCACAAACACAGTCTTTCTAAAACTCAGGTCTCCTCTTGATAAGTTGTGGCTCTGTACCCCACCAAAATCTCACCTCGAATTGTAAATATCCCCATGTGTTGAGGGAGTAAACTAGTGGGAGGTAATTGAATCATGAGGGTGGGTTTTTCCTGTGCTGTTCTCATGATAGTGAATAAGTCTTAGGAGATCTGATGGTTTTATAAAGGGGAATTCCCCTGTACATGCCCTTTTGCCTGCCACCATGTGAGATGTTCCTTTGCTCTTTTTTCACCTTCCACCATGATTATGAGACCTCCCTAGCCATGTGGAACTGTGAGTCCATTAAACCTCTTTCCTTTATAAATTACCCAATCTGGGGTATGTCTTTATTAGCAGCATGAAAACAGATGAATACGCCTCTCATCTCGCCTCCCAAATTTTATAGTGACAAGTGAGATAGTCAAAATGCCTTACAATGGTATATACCATTGAATTAGTTTTCTAAGGCTCCTGTAACAAAATACAACAGATTGGATTGGATGGCTTAAAGAACAGAAATTTATTTTCTACAGTTCTGAAGGCTGGAAGCGTGCTCTCAAGGTGTCAGCAGGTTTGGGTTCTCCTGAGGCTGCTCTTCTTGGCTTGCCGGTGGCCTCTTTCTCACTGTGTCTTCACGTGGTCTTTCCTCTGTGTGTGTGTATCCCTGGCATCTCTCTGTGTGTCCGAATTTCCCTTCTTATAAGGACCCCAGTCAGATTGGATTAGGCCCACACCAGCAGCTTCATTTTAACTTAAAATGAAGCTTCAAAAGCCTTGTAACCCAATATAATCACATCCTCAGGTACTGAAGGTTAGGGCTGAGCATCAGAATTTGGGAGAGTGGGATGTAGTTCAGCCAATAACAACCACATTTTGTGGTTTACATATCCAACCCATGTTTCTAGCTCTGACATGTAAGGATTTCTACATTGTAGTTACACTAGATTAAATATGCTTTGACTTCCATGGCTTTCAGCTCTTCATGCTAAAGCATTGCACCCTTACCTTACTACCTTTCACAACATATATATGTGAATGTGTGTATATCTATGTTGTGAAAGGTAGTAAGGTAAGGACGTGTGTGTATTTGTGTGTGTGTATGTATGTGTGTATATATATACACATATGTATATATGTGTGTGTATATATATACATATGTAGATATGTACATACACATGTTTATATATATACACACACAAATACAAAATCAAGATTTACTCTGTTCTTGGGACAATTGTGGATATAGGGGTTGGTACTAGAAACAAAACATGTAACCATCCTTGCCCTCATGGAGCTCATGTTGTGGTGAGGAAAGGCAAACTCTACATAAAATGAATGATCATCAGGTCTAGAGCAGATGGCAAGTGCCATGAAGAAAAAAAAAGCAGGAAAAGAGAATTTGTAGAGTTGGGAGAATGTGGTCAGGAAGGTTTGCTGAGGAAGTTGACAGTTGCATAGACCTGAAGGAGGGGCAGGAGGGAATCAGACAGCGGGGACTGCGGCTGGCACAAAGACCCTGAGGCAGGAGTGTGCTGGAGGGTCCCAAGGACAGCAGTGAAGCCAGAGTGGCTAGAAGAGTGAGGGAGTAAGAGGACATCCCCAGATGCAGTGAGAAAGGTAAGGCCTGGGCTAAGGACGGGAGGGGTGAGTGGAGATGGCATAGGGTTCTGTAGGTGCTGAAATATCTTTGGTTTTGTTTGTTTGTTTTTTGAGATGGCGTCTCCTTCTGTCACCAGGTTAGAGTGCAGTGGTACAATCACAGCTCATTGCAGCCTTGATGTCCCAGACTCAGGTGATTCTCCCATCCCGGCCTCCCAGGTAGCTGGGACTACAGGCATGTACCACCATGCCCAGATACATTTTTGTATTTTTTGTAAACATGTAGTTTCACCGTGTCACCCAGGCTTATCTGAAATTCCTGTGCGCAAGCGATTTCACCCACTGCAGCCTCCCGAAGAATTGGGATTACAGGCGTGAGCCACCACACCTGGCCCGTATCTGGTTTTGAGGATAAGTTGGGAACACTTTGGAATCCTTGCAGCAGAGGAACTCATGGCCTGACTTCCATTGGCAGAGTCACCTGGCTGCTGTGTTGAGAATGGACCATGATGGGCAAGGGGAGAAGCAGGAAGACCAGCGATGAGGCTACAGCTGTGAGAGGTGTTAGGCCAGTGTTGAATGAAAGCAGTGGAGACAGTGAGGCCAGGATTTCCTATATATTTAAAAGTAGAGATAACAACTTTGTTGAGACCTTGGATATGTGATGTGAGAGAAAGAGGGGAATGGATGACTTGAAAGGGCTAAGCTTTTTCAAGGATTTCTTTCAAATGTCTTTAGTGAAGCCATTCCTGCCTCACAGGTGGACGAGGCTGGACATTCCTTTCTCAACACTTTCAGAGCAGTTTGTCTGTACTACTAACACAGGACTTGTCTTACTTGAATTATATTCACTTGTAAAATCTGTGTTTCATGCCAGTGAGTTCCATAAGATCAAGAATTCTATTGTACTTAACTTTATATTTCTCATGCTTAGTACAATGCTTAGAATATCACAGATGTTTAATGAGTTTTTGAATTAAAACTGTTACAAAAATTCCCAGTGAAGATTATTAAAATGTTTGACATTAATCTTTCCTCTCTGAGAATGTCTAAAAAGATTTTCTCTTCATCTTAAGTGGATTCTCCATGAAATTCTGTGGGATGGAGCCATACATGCAGCCAGCGTATTGAGGGGTGTCCTTAGGAACAATATGCTAAGGATACTAGGATATCAGGTGGAGGAATAAAGGCAATAGGTTGGGCAGAGGGAGAAATTGAGCTGCAGGGCAAATACAACATTATGATTCCACAGGGATCTCTGAAACTCACATGGCCCTTAGGAGTTATGGCACCCTGGGGCGGAGGGGGTGAGCAGACCCGTATTCCCGCACATAGACTAGTCAGTGGATGCAGACCCGCCTTTACTCCCTACCCCATCAGCATGTGTAGCAGGGGCCAAGTCAGCTCTGTACCACTGAGGGTGATTCCAGGAGGGAGAAGCTGAGGCTTTCACCATCACTTCCAACAGGTGCGACCAGACCTGAAAGGATCTCCTGGTAGCATCTTACAACATCCACTGCCACAAATCCTGAAGAATTGATTTTGTTGATTATAAAGAAAGACACTTTTAATCATGTTTAAAAAGAAACAGAAAAACAAGGGTTTCAGTCAAACATTTAATTTAACTCAACATCAGTTTCAAATTGTAAACAAAGGAGGCACAAGGATAGAAAGCTATTCTTTTCTCTTTCACTTCTATGTATTCATGAATATCAAGCACAATAAATACTTAGAATTGCCAGTCTACAGTCCACACCACATTGACTTGCTAAAGCTGAATTTCAAGAGCTGCATAGTTTCAAATAATGAATTTTTAGTTAAAAAGCTCTCAATTTTCATTAATTTGAAGAGAATATTGTTGTGCCAATTTTGTATATATAACTATACATGTATGAGTAGATATATTCTTTTCAGCACACAAACATTAAATACATAAAAGTTTAAAATCCCTTTCTTTGCAGTATATTCTATAAACTTTGTTATTTGGCTTTTAAATCTGGTTTGACATTTTCAGATAAAGAAACTCTTCTTCTAGGTCAAGATTAATTTATCCACGGCATCTTTTCACCCTCATGCAATAATATTCAAGAGCAGTTTGCCTATAATTCTGCAGCTAACTGAACTCATGTGTGTGTACCTAAGGAGCACCACCCAATGTGTAAAGATTTACTCATACAGATGTGCATCATAATAAGAACAAAAAAGGTAGAATTTTCAAATTCTCTCTCTACAGGCTGATCCCTATCATTAGCAGATCCTTGCTAATGTTGTAGAAGGTTGTGAGGTTTTTGGTTTTTGCGTTTTGTTATTTCTTGAGATAAAGTCTTGTCCTGTCCCAGACTGGAGTGCAGTAGCACAATCTCGGCTCACTGCAACCTCTGCCTCCCGGGTTCAAGTGATTTTCCTGCCTCGGTCTCCCACCGTGTAGCTGAGATTACTGGCATGCGCCACCACCCCTAGCTAATTTTTTTTATTTTTAGTAGAAATACAGGTCTCTCCATGTTGCCCAGGCTGGTCTTGAACTGGTGAGCTCAAGCAATCCACTTGTTTTAGTCTCCCAAAGTGCTGGGATTATAGGCATGAGCCACTGTGCCCAGTCACTTACAAGTTTTCTAGTCTGCCCAGTATCAAGTGAGCTGTGGTGCTTTGCCTGGTAATACTTGACAGATGGCCATCACATAAATGGCAACTGGAGTTTAAACTCATCACAGGTCAAGATAACCATGATGCTAAAGTTAAACAAGCATGATTACCTCTCACCTAATTAGATTTATGCTCATTTGATGTACTATGGAGGGTCCCATAGTTCTTTCATGAAAAAGGTATATTTTCAGTTTATAAACCATAAATGAATATTATCTATTAATTTCTGTATTTAAGCTTGCCTACAATATTTTACACATTCAAACCATGTAAAATATAAAAACAGATTTGTGAGACAATCAAGGCAGAGGAAAAAATGGAAATATGAACATTAGGATTCAGCCAGGCATGTGCTGAGAACATAACACATCTGCTTTAAAATCCTGCACATTTATAAAACGGCAGTGCCAGAGTTCCTAGGTGGGCCCAGTAGCTTTCATTCAGAGAGAAGTTTATTCTGAGAGAATTCAAGTTGCCACTACAGTGGTGTCCTAAGCAGAACGCTTATGGTAATACAGAGCCCACTGTCATCACGGGTTTGTTTCTTTGAGTGTCTATTGCTATAGGCTAATGAGCGAATCCCAAGGCATAAGGTTCAGGCAAAATGTTAACACACAAGGTCTTTCCTCAGAAACAGTTTGGATTTCAATAGCACTGCTCTTGGTGTTACCATTGTTGATAATGTTGTGGTTGTGTTGCAGGGGTAAGGATATGAGGGAAAGAGCAGCATTAGCAGAGTGGTTAGTAGCACAAGCTGAGGGACAGATGGACTCATGTTCAAATCCTAGTGCCATCACTTCCTGCTGTGACCTTAGTCAAGTTACTTCACCTCTGTGAGCCTTAGTTTCATCAACCATAACATGAAAACGATAGAGTATTTTTTAAGATTAAATGAGATAAACCCGTAAAACATATGGCATAGTGCCAGACACAGTGCAAATGCTCAGCGAGTGATGATAGGTATTCATAAAAATGGATACAACAATTCTAAACAACTTTGTAGGTTTATTTTGAAACAACAATATTGATCAAATTTTGAAAACTAAAAAGACTGTTTCATGTCCCAGAAGTAGGCTGTCAGTCCTAGAGGTTGAAATTCTCTGCTGATTCACATAAAATTTGACTGTAATTTCCACCCCCTTCCTGCCCATTCCTGAGGGTGGAAGAACATGCCATATGGTCAGCCTTATCCTACAATCATGAGCTATAATGGGATTTACGTGCACCGAAGATTCATCTTCCGGGGAACAGCAGGATGGCTCCTCCAGATTTCCTCTCGATTGTGTGTGCAAACCAATAAATCACAGCCAGCATCACAAAGCCTGCCAGCCACAAAGAGGAATAAGGTAGTTCCTGGAAAGAATTAAGGATGATCAAGGGCCATTCCCGGCTTCCTCTCACAGCTCACTCATCCTTTTCTCTGAGATTATAACTACATTTGTGAACCACCTGTGAATTTGGATCAAGTCTTATTTGTGAGTCCGTAGTAGCCAGCACACTACCTCAAACAGCAGTGTCCAGTAGAAAATATCATGCCAGCCACAATATCATTTAAACTCTTCTAGTAGCCACAATTTTAAAAGAAACATAAAATTAATTTTAGTAATGTATTTCACTTAGTCCAATATGTCTAAACTATCATTTCAACAGTATTACCAGTATCGACAAGTATTAATGAAATACTTTTCATTACTTTTGTCATACTAGTTTTTCAGAGCTGGGGTGTGTACCCTTACAATGACTTCAGTTATGACCAGCCACAAGTCAAGTGCTTAAAAGCCTCATGTGGTTTGCGTTGGACAGATAGGCTCCACAATAATAATGATAATAATGGAAGCACTGTTTCAATCATGCTTTATGTATTAAGTCATTCAGTCTTTGCAAGGACACTATGTGATGAGTGCTATGATTATTCCCATTTTATAGATGAAGAAATTGATAGCAAAGGGAGGTAAAAAATCACCTGATGTTACACAGCTGGTGTATGGAGCAGTGAGTCAGGCGAGCAGACAAGTCCACTTGTTTAACCAGCCCACTGGGTACAAAGAAGGGAGGAGGAGACAAGGATTTGCAGATCAGCTGGCAATTCACAAAAACATCTTATTCTCTACATGCATAATGTTTATAATTGGTGCAATGTCTCAGGCCTGTAATCCCAGCACTTTGGGATGCCAAGGCGGGAGGATCACTTGTGCACAGGAGTTTGAGACCAGCCTGGGCAAAATAGTGAGACCTCATCTCTAAAAAAAGCTCCCCCTCCAAAAAAAATAGCCAAGTGTGTTGGTATGTACCTGTGATCCCAGCTGGGATCCTCCTGCCTCAGCCCAGAAGGCTGAGCTCAGGAGGTCAAGGCTGCAGTGACCCATGATCACACCGCTGCACTCCAGCCTAGGTGACAGAGTGAGATCCTGTCTCAAAAGAAAAAAAAAAAAAATGGGCTGAATGTGGTGGCTCACGCCTGTAATCCCAGCACTTTGGGAGGCCGAGGTGGGTGGATCATGAGGTCAAGAGATGGAGACCATCCTGGCAGACAAAAAGAAACCCCATCACTACTAAAAATATAAAAATCAGCTGGGCATGGTGGCACATGCCTGTAGTCCCAGCTACTCACGAGGCTGAGGCAGAAGAATTGCTTGAACCTGGGAGGCAGAGGTTGCAATGAGCCAAGGTCGTGCCACTGCACTCCAGCCTGGTGCCTGGCAACAGAGCGAGACTCTGTCTCAAAAAAAAAAAAAAAAAAAAAGAAAATTATAAGTTCACTATTATTTATAATATAGAAGCATAAAAGGACCTTGGCTTCCTGCCTCTCTTCTTATGCTTGGTCTGCTCTAACCACACCCATTTCCTTGTTTCCGGAATGCAGTAGATTCATTTCACATAGAGGCTGTTTGCAACAACCGCTTCTTCCCACTTGGAACATTCTTACCCGAAGTCTAAAACTGGCATACTTTCTTCTTTCATTCAGATTTATGCTGAGATGTCACCCTACAGAGGGGTCTGTCTGTCCTGACCTCAACCCTGTCACTCGCCTAAACCTAATCCTGCTTTATTTTTCTCCGTAAGATTTTTCCTCATCATTATTTGTTTTCTTTCAACTTAACCACCTGCCATACCAGAATGTAAGCTTCACAAGGACAGAGGCTTTCTTTTCTTTCTTGTTGTCTCCAGAGCCTAAAAGAAGTGTCTTGCCTGTGGCTGGTGGTAAATAAATTAAAACATAAATAAATGAAATAACATTGAATTAAATTGAAAGCACATGATGGGGAAAACTGATGATACAATTCAATTCAAATCATTTGTTCATTTAATAAAAATGCTTTTTCCCCAAGGAATTCAAGAACATCAGGTAGCTGGACTTGATTGCCTCTGTGCTCCCACTCTTCTCGCCCCCATGGCATTCTTATACTTACTATGTTTCTGCATAGCACTTCTCACCTTCTAACCCATCATACATTTACTTATTTATTAGTTAATGGTTTGTGTTTTGTTCCCGCTCACCCACTTAGAAAGTAAGGTCTACATAGGCAAAGATACGTGTTTGGTTTTTTCACTGATGAATTCAAAATGCCTAGGATGATTCTTGTCACAATGTATTCTTGTCAAGAAATATCATAAAGGAATGAATGAATTGGCATTTCTATATTTAAGTATCTGCAGTTAGATATATATGTAATGTCATGAATTATTGTGTTGGTTCACATGTGCAGAAGTCCTGACTTGCGGCCTTATATTCTGCTTTTTTATTTTCCACCTGTCTATTCTAGTTGGCATAAGACAAAATTAATTACACAATTTAACAAAAATAATGCATTTCTTTAAACAAGCGTCCTGAAAGATGTAGGTCATACTATGAACAGTTCTAGTAGCCTGATGCCAAATGTCTTGCTAGAATTCAGAAGGCTCCCCCGTACATCAGAATAGATGGTGTCACTTTCCTAAGGTACATTTCTGAATTGTGGCCTGATACCTTGCATAACAACCATTAAAGCCTGCATTAATCCAATTATAAGTAATAGAGGCCATATTTTGAATTGGATAAGATTAAATACGTACTTTCAACATTTTTAGATAAGGGAAAAACATTTAAACAATAAATTAATTAATCTTTTTTATATAAATCTTGAAAGTTATCTTAGTTTATCATGTTATTCCTATTTCAAGATTAAATATTACAATGCATACCTTTGTCAGTCTATAGTTTTTCAAACATATTTGCTTTTGTATATAGGCAGAAGTTCCCAAGTTTCATGCATGCCCCACAATTTCATAGGCATTTATAGCTCATATTTATTCTGAGAGGTAGACAACAAATTCATAGAACACAGCCTCATAAGTCATATTTGGGGGGAAATCATCTATACATATGTTATAGGCAGGGCTGGTAACCCACTGGACAAAAATGTGTTATTAAAGTATGTTTTATGCTGTATGAAAAGTGAAGTTTATGGCTAAAATGCTTATTTGCAAGAAAACAGCATGTCTGCAATCATTGCATTCTTTTTTTGTACTCTGTGAAAAGAGCCTTAACTTTTTGGTTTGTCAGGTTCCTCATCCATAAAGTTGGCATATTTCTTATTATTTATCCCTAAGACATACCTTAAAAAACATTGTGATGACATATAATCATTTTTTTTCTGAAACTAAAGATGTAGTGTGAATATAAAAGAGTGGCTTGTATGGATTTTTTTTCTCCCTCTTTTCTGTAGTGGATGTCATTTAGAGTGCTAGCTGTAAAATATTTATTTTAAAAAAAAACTCTTTAACAAGACTATCTGAATACAAATGTGTTTGTTTGTCCTATAAATGCACAAAAGTCAAGAAATAACAAAGAATGACTGAAATTATCCTTCCGTTCTAAAGACGCTTTGTTCCCTGGAGTTTCTCCCATTTAAATGATCTCAGTGCAGTAAGTGTTAGCCAGGTCT
This sequence comes from Cebus imitator, assembly GCF_001604975.1. Classification (NCBI taxonomy): domain Eukaryota; kingdom Metazoa; phylum Chordata; class Mammalia; order Primates; family Cebidae; genus Cebus; species Cebus imitator. The sequence goes on along the minus strand of NW_016107459.1, from coordinate 2,234,755 downwards.
TGGCACGACTGAAGAAATTACCAAGCTTAACCTTCTGCTGACTTGCTGCAGATCATTCTAACCTCTCTTCCTGGTTATAAGTTATGATATTACAAAAGTCTTCATGGTAAATTCCTAAGAGAGAACAAAAACTTTATCCCTTACAAAAGCAAAATGAGGTTATAAAATAACAGGACAAAAATCAAAATCTATTTTCTTTATTCTTTCTTCTCTAAAGTCGTCTCTGTCCTAGTAGCCAACGTTTAAGGCATGCTTACTGTGCGCCTAACCCTGTTAGAACACCCTTGTTCATGTTAACTATCGTAATCCTCATACGACATCCTATGAGGGAAGTTTTGTTACCTTCATTTTATAAATAACAAAACAGAATCATGGAAATATTCCTAACTTGCCCATATCAGCTGTTTAGGAAATACTGAATCTGAGTTTTAAACAAACTTTTCTCTTAATAGTCCAGTTCTTTGCACACAGTTGCAAAAAAGTAACAATTCTCAACTTTTCAAACTATAGAGGGAACTGCATGTAGTTGATTTTTCTTTGTTTTATGGTTTACAATATTTGAGAAAGAAAGATAAGTAAAAAAATGCCACCCAGCTTTTTATTTCTTTAATTTTTTTTTTTTTTTTTGAGACAGGGTCTTCCTTGTCACGCAGATGTGAGCATAGTTCACTGCACCCCTCACTTTCTGGGCTCAAGCGATCCTCCCACCTCAGTCTCCACAGTAGCTGGGACTACAGATACCTTCTACCACACTCCACTAGTTTTTGTATTTTTTGGAGAGATGGGGGTTCTCACTTTGTTGCCCAGGCTGGTTTCAAACTCCCTGGCCTCAAGCGATCCCCCACCTTGGGCTCTCAAAGTTCTGGGATTAAAGGCATGAGGCACCGCACCCAGCTTCAATTTTTAAATGTACTATATCCATTATATTTACAAACCACAATAAGAGCTGCTTAGCATAATAATATTTTTCTTTATTTAAAAAAATTCCAGCAAAAAATTAGATACTCTATTCCTGGAAAAGAAAACCAAGCTCACATTTCAGGGTTCTGTGGCATTAACTCAGGCATTTTTCACTTTTAATAAATGCCCAAAGCTCTGAAGGCTAATCTAGTTCTTCCAAAATATGCTTCACTGGTTGGTTCACAGCAGTTATTTTCTGTTAACAGCCAGAATTGGTGATTTAAGCATAAATTCTACTCTGCTATGACAACATAATTAGCTTCTTCCATCATTATTGGAGGAAAGATACATTTTTTCCCCTTTAAGAACACAGTATTATTACTTTGAGCGACCATGAAATTATTTGGTAGAGGAACACTTTGAAAATATATTAAAACAATTTTTTAAAAAAATTTAGAATGTGTTCATCACCTTTGTTCATTGAATGTGTAAAATAATTAACTGAAAAGCGATTGAAAGTATGAAAATGTGAATCATAGTACAGCAGCTGTATTTGCTTAATGCAGGGTCAGGCCTGGGTCAGAAAGTGCATAAGTTGGCCAGCAGCAGATAACAACATGAAGCTCTTCTAAGTATAGAATTTCCATAGATTGAGAGCCATTTTGTCAAGACCAGTTCAATTTGGGAAGCAAGAAGCTTATTTCTGTTATTTGGAGTTTGGCTTCTTAGTAAAATTTAAAGAAATAAATATCCATGTAACCATCAACTCTGTGAACACTTGACAGCAATGCTGATTTGGGGGCTGGATCAAGTGGGTATGTAAATGAGAATATTGATGGAGGACTCTTTAGGTAATTGCACTGTCCTGAGTTTTTAATGTATGTTACCTTTCAAAATTTTCACAATAGCCCTGTATAATAAGTACTTGAATTATCTTCATTTTATGGATGAAGAAATGAAAACATAGCAATCTCAGTAAGTACAGAACCAAGATTAAACTATGGCAGAGTGGATCCAGGCTCCATGCTTGTATGCACAGCAGTAGGATAGACAATGACCCCTAAAGGCATCAGGTCCTGTCTCTGGAATTTGTAAATATTACCTTATGTGGAAAAAAGATCTTTGCAGATTTGGTTAAGGATCTCGAAATGGGGAGATTTTCCTAGATTGCTCAGGTAGACTTTAAATGCCATCACAAATGCCTTATAAGAGAAAGACAAAGGGAGATTGACACAGATTGAAGAAGCGAATGCAGTGTAACCACGAAGGTAGTGATTAGAGGAATGTAGCCACAAGCCAAGGAATGCTGGTGGCCCCTGGAATCTGGGAGAGACAAGGCATGGTCTCTCCCAAGAACCTTCAGAGGGAGCATAGTCCTGCTGTCCCTTCGATTACAGTTCAGTGAAACTGATTTCAAATTTTTGGCCTTTAGAACTTTAGAGTGAATATATTTCTGTTGTTTTAAACCAGGAAGTGTGTAGAAATTTCCACCAGAAACAAATACAACCACTATGCAGCATTCATTTTTCAGCAAATTCACATGATGGAATAACCCACTTCTAAATAGCTGGTGAGCTTGAACAAGTGAGTTAGCCTCTCACCATTCTAGTTATATAATCTGTAAAGTGAGGGAGTTGGACTGTGTGACTTGTAAGACATTTTATAGTTATACATCATAGGGGAAATTGTTCCCAGGCCTTCAGTAAAGGTAATTGCCAGATTATTTTGGGAATTGAATTTAACTCAGCATTTAAGGAGCTACTATGTACTCAGCACCAAGCGCCAAGATTTACTTGATCTCAAATAATTTTTAAAAATTTTAAATGCAGCATTCAAGGCTGGGATTAAGTTTGTGTTTGGAGGTATAACTAAGCAGCGACATGATATCAAATAGACACATGGTGATAACTGTGCAGACACATTCCATATCAGGAGTTATGTGCGGTGAACTCCAGGCTGAGGATGCAAATGCATTGCATCTTGACTGCTAATTCCTGCTCCGCTGTGGCCTCCCAAAGTCCTATGTTGGAGCAGAGCCTGAAGCTAAATCCAGACTCTGGAGAAAAGAGTATCATGGTCAATTAAGTATAGATCATGAATTGAAAGGGAATACAGGGGTTCCAAATATTTGCCATTCCTACTCTATAGAATAAGAATTAAGATCATAACCACTCTTAACTGTTTCCTGCTGTACCTGAAAGCAATTGTAGAAATGACAACATTGGTTCAGAAAAGAATGTAGGGGCATTTTTATTCTAAGTAGTCATCAAGAATGACAGAAATGACTGCAAAGTGTCAAGAAGCTTTTCCTTTTCCCAACTCGGGTGCTAATGGTTTACATTTATTAAAAATGTCAACTAATCTGATGTGCCCACATTTATTGCCTAACATTCTTTTGGAAAGCAGGAAAGGGAATATAAGTAAATAATTAAAAAATACTGATTTATGAAGTGTTATTTATGCAATCCTACTAACAAAAACAGCTTTACTCACCAACATCTCTGGTTGGCTTTCTTGGTTAAGTGTCTGAAAGTCAGAAGCAAAAGGCTCTGGGGATTTTCTCTGAGGTGAGAGAGAGCCCACAAGAAACATTAAGGTAACTCGCCACTTTCAGCATTGAACTTTCTGGACCATTGGTCTCAAAGTGTCAGTCCGCAGGCCCAATATGGCATCCCAGTTTTTTGGTTTAGTCCTCGAAATATTGGCCCACACAAGTATTTTGATAAAGTTTTCAGTAGCTGACAACATATACAGTTTGAAAAAAAAATCACATAAAAATCCACATTACCAACTTCTGTTAGTCATCAAATATGGGGTCTGTGGCCCACTGAGCCTGCATTTATTGGCAACGTGCAGCCAGAGCTAAGCAACAAGAGTAAAGAGGAAGCTGATTGATTGGTTTTGTGCCCCTGTCTCCATTAAAAGTTAGAAAAAAAAGACAACCCAGGAGGGTGTCGTGTTTCAAGAAAAAAATTCTTATGCGTAGCTTTCTCCCATTTGTGTTACCTGAATGACCCTTAGAGACTTATGAAATTCAAGTCCTGTGCTAGACAATGTCAACCTTCAGCTGGTACAAAAATGAGCTCTGGGACACTGTGGAAACACCAGTAGGGACCCACTGTAAGCCAGGCATGTAGAGCCACAGTGCAGAAGCAGATCTGCGTGGCTCACGCGGCCTCCTACAGCGCCCACAGCCTCCTACGGCACCCACAGTCCCGAGCATATCTTGGTGTTCCACAATCAGTGAATCACCTCATTAACCAGTGCTCCTCAGATTTAAGTGCTATGCAGAAAACACACCTGTGGAGTCTGTTAAAACTGTAGATTCCCAGGGCCCAACCTGAGAGTAGAATCTGTATTTTAATCAAGCACAACAGGGTAATACCTGCCTATCTCTTCATGAAATATCACCTTCAGTTATTAGCCCTCCCAATTGCTTTGTCTCACTTGGTTAGGTTTATTTTGATTAATAGGGATAACAGTAAATATATAACCTAATAAAATTTATTACTACTTTGGGGAAAAAGTAGATTGGGGGTTATTATCTTTTGGACACTTACTATATGCTAGGCATGTGCTTTGAATTTTATAGGTGACCCTTCCTATATTCCCTGTGAAATGATACCCATTTATCAGCTGATGAAACTAAGGCAGGAAGAGGCTAAGCAATGTGCTCAAGGTCCAGTGGATAGTCAAGTGGTAGAGTCAGGACCTAAACCCAGGGTTGTGTGTGCCAAAACCTTGCTCTCAGCCACACTGTTAGCCTACCCACTGGCTTTCAGACCTATTTGACCTGCAATAAAAAACAGGTTGATATCACAATCAATTAGACACCCGAATCCTTACACACAAAAACATATGAGTGTACCTACATATATACATCCATAAGACTATGTATGATATATATTCATACCTTCTGTTTATCCAGTTTCATATTTTTTAATGCTAGATTTTAATCCACTGAATAGATTTTATAACCCTCTAAAGGGTCATGACACTCAGTTTGAAAAACTGCAATAAACCTGAAATTCTATAAGAATAATAAGGAATACTAGATACTATAGTTTATGGACCACATGGCCAAAGTGTGTATGAGAAAGATGTGTACAAAATTCATGCATATAAGTAATCACCTTTCATTGCAGAACTGTCTGAGTAATAATAAATGTAATTGTAATAATTTACATATTTTTTGCTTTATAATCTTCCAAACTTTTCAGATTCATTATCTATTTTAATATTCACAAAACCTGATGGAGACTAAAAAAATAAACCAACAGTAATAATGTAACATTTCATTTATATCTCATTCTGTGGAATTTAAGGATTTAGATTTCTGCTAGAATAGTCTATTGAAGTATACCTATTGGAGAATTACTTACTGCATACTATCAGTCTGTCACATCACCAATATTTTGTTTTTATTACAAAAAAGTTATTCTGTGCTTAGTAATGGATAGAAAATAATAGAAATATTCTATTCTAATAAGTAAATCTTTCTGCATAATGAAATATCATTGGTGAGACAATAAATATTTTTAATAAATGTAAATCATTTTTAAAATGGAATAAAAACATGCTTACCTTATTCAAGGCAATGGTATCCACAACCTACCTGCTTAACTATCACAGGGAAATCGTTTTGCTGGTATTTTCTCCTATTCTTCTAAAATTAGCAGGGCTCACAGGTAGAGAGATGTTAGTATGACCTGTGATACCAGAGCCTCAGCTTTCCTGTTATAGGCCACACTCACACTTTTCAGACAGTGACAGGCAAAGTTGCTCAAGAAATAGCACTGGGAAGAGGCAGTTCTGCCCCGTTTTTAAATGTGCACATTGACATGATGGGCTCCTTCCAAACTGTGTTGGGTAGCCATTTCCCTCTGCTGTCCTCTCTGTCCCATGGAGAAAGAAATAATTCTTAGCGTATTTACAATCATTGGGGCTTTACTTTTCATCTGCTTTTGTGGAGTATATTATATTACTCTCCAGGATTTACACAAAGAATTTGCTAATTTTTTTAATAAGAAAAAATTCCTGTAACCCACTCCTCTCCCTCGTTTCTAACTCTTGTGCACACATGTAGCTCCAAGTGTTCAAAAGCTTCTGTGAAAATTATTCTTTGTAGAATATTATAAGCTGTTGTCTTCAAAGATGCATCAACTCCTTGACTTTTGAAACATAATTTCATCTGTTATTTCTCTTGGACACATAATTACAACCAAGAAGTACCTTGTTCTGCAAATGATAAGCTTTCCCCCCTTAAAATGTATATTTCAATCTTAGTCTGTTCAGTAATAGCTCCTTAGAGCAAAAGTATCCTTCAGAAGCATCTAGTAATTTATTTTCATTTCATAAATGTGGAAAATGAAGGACAGAAAAGTTCTGTCTCCCAGTTAGTCTTCTTTTCTGCTAACCACATTGTCACAAAGCAGAGCTAATGTTTGCAGAATGCCACGAATTCATGTATTCGGCATCACAGCTAATTTGTAACCACAGTATATTGTGCAGAAAAATAAATCATTGAAAGCATCAAAATTCTACCCCCCAAAAATGAGACCTTGTGTGCACATGTGTGTGTCCAAAGGGACTTTCTTTGGTTATGTATAAATGGTAAATAGAAATCCATATTGTTTCAGGTCTGATTCTACATCTGCTCATTGGATTTCAGTGTATGGATTTAGTAAACCAATATTCATGTTCTTAAGTAAACATCTCTCCGAGTGCATATATATGACGACAGCTTTTAATTGGCAGAATCAGTGACCAAATTAGAGGCATGCCAATCAAGTTGACTTTGCAAAAGTAATCTACATTATTAATGAAAGGACTTCATACTTATTTCAGTGGAAGTCTTATAACTAATGGAAAGAAAGCAGAAATGTAGAATCCTAAAGGTCTTCCAAGGGCAGAAATTCATCTTTTTTTTCTGACAAGAATGCCCACATTATTCTGAACCATTCTGTTTTACATCTAATTCCTAGCTGACAAGTGTCCGTTTTTCATTCTTATTCATTCATCACCCTTGTGTTCACTCTGCCTGCAAGGCATCTGACCTGCCTTCTATCACATCTTTCCAACTGATAAAAGATATGCTTAAAATCTTATCTCTCCTCCCCTCGCAGGGTAGTGAGGAGGCATGCTGAAATATGCGGCCTCTGTGCTGCCTGGCCATGATATATCCTATGCTCATTACACAACCTGAAAGCCAGAGAGGAGGTTTTATGGCAGGAATTAAAAGTGTTTTTCAGGAAGAAGTATTGCCTTGTGGGGGGTTCAATGTGAGATCATTCTAGAAATTAGATCAAATTTATACAGAGTTTAAAGCCAACCCTTTAAAATAATTCTGTGGTATTCAATGATTTAGTTAAACTCGTCTTTTGAAGTAGATGACTGTGTTTGTCACCATTCTCAATTAAGAAACAAGGGTCTACATAAAATGTGCCTTCATTTTATGTAGAATCAGAAAACTGTGCCAAAAGTTGCACCATATTCTGAGTGGAATTACAGCATGCTGCATTCAAACCCACTGCCCATTAATGGTGCCACTAACTTCTGTCACCTTAAAATTTTAGAAATGAGTAGTAGATACTGCTGGGACTTAGAAAACAATGCCCCAAAATGAAGCACTCAGAAGCAAAAGATTTTCTCTGACTTTCTTGCCTCCTGTCTCTCCATTCTTCCTCAAGGCCAGCCATGGCAAAGATAATCCCCTTAGTCCAAAACTGAAAAATATCATTCTAAATTTCCATCCTCCTTTTTCTATAAAAAGTGGCCATAAAAAATTTACCTAACCTACCTCGTGAGATCATGGGTCATGAGACCACCATTCCAGAGAGGGTCCTGCTCGACACCCAGATGAAGGAATGAATGAATGAATGCTCAGAGAGGCTGGGAAAAATCTAGACCCACAGTCTTGCTGGGTTTCACCTCTCAGTCTATTAGCATTAGCTTATATCCTTTCTGTCCTATATCCTTTCTATACGGCTGACCAGACTTTGTTGAACAGAAGCATAAAAATGGATAATTATCCCTGGGTCTTTGCATCTTCATTCCAAAGGCTCCCATGTGTACCTTTGTCTGTCTTCTCTCCAATTAATCTGCCTCTTTTGACTTAGTTGATTTCCCAGTGAACCTTCAGAGGGTGAGGGAGAACTTCTCCCTCCGCCCCTACAGTGCCCAGAATGGTCATTTCCCCACTTCCTGGTTACTCCTCATCACAGCTTGGCTTCTGCTCCCCCTTCACTCCTACGCTTCCCAGACCAATGACTTCTCTCCTTTGAGTACTTCTGAGTCCTTCACTGCATTTCTCCTATTGACCTCTCCACTTTTTAAAACTTCATTTTCCTCTTGGCTGCTCTGACACTAACTTCCTTGTGTTTTTGCCTACCGCTTGGCTGACAGCTTTTCCTCTTGAATGTCACTGTCCTATTTCCTTTATGCTCCAGTCTCTCCCTGATGATGCCATCTCTTTCCAGTGCTTCCGCAATTGCTTAGTTGGTGCAGCACAAAAAAACCTACCAGGCCTTCTTTTCCAAGCCCTAGACCTGTGGTTATCAACTGGGCATGATTTTTCCCCTTAGGAGACATTTGGCATTGTCTGAAGGCACTTATTTTGTTAAGGCTGGGATGGATTTCTAATGGCATCTGGAAGGTAGAGTCCAGGGATGTTGCTAAGCATCCTGCTATGCAAAGAACAACTGTACCACAAAGAATGACCCAGTCCCGACATTAATAGGGTTGAGGTTTAGAAATCATGATCTAGACTACTACACTTCTCAATTTGATATTTTTCAGGGATATGGCAAACTTAACATGTACCAAAGTGAATTTATCTTTTTTTTTTTTTTTTTTTTTTTTTTTTTTTTTTTTTTTTTTTTTTTTTTTTTTTTTTTTTTTTTTTTTTGAGACGGAGTTTCGCTCTTGTTACCCAGGCTGGAGTGCAATGGTGCGATCTCGGCTCACCGCAACCTCCGCCTCCTGGGTTCAGGCAATTCTCCTGCCTCAGCCTCCTGAGTAGCTGGGATTACAGGCACGCGCCACCATGCCCAGCTAATTTTTTGTAGTTTTAGTAGAGACGGGGTTTCATCATGTTGACCAGGATGGTCTCGATCTCTTGACCTCGTGATCCACCCGCCTCGGCCTCCCAAAGTGCTGGGATTACAGGCATGAGTCACCGCGCCCGGCCTGAATTTATCTTTCTCTCTGCTTCCCTGCCCAACTTGATACTGTACTGTACCAAGTTAATGATGCAGTAGCTAAGAATATAGTATTATCTTTGCCTCCTGGCACTCTCCAAATACCTACATCTTCCTCAAGGTATGATCTATTTATTTCTAGAATGCTTCCTCCTATCCCGTCCACTATGACTAGCTGAGTCCAAGACCCCATCATCCATCACGATTTATTCAAATGAGTCCCTAACTTCGGACTCTTCACCACTGCCTCAATCCATCAGTCACTCTGCTACACACTCTTGGTCTCTGCTCTTGCTCCTTTGCTCAGAAGCCTTTGAGGATTTGCCATTCCATAGCATGACAGAAAGGCTTTTCATAAGCACACCTCAGCTTACATTTCTAGTCTTCTTTCTGTACATCTTGTAATCTTGATCCTAAGCACCTAATAAAATGTCTACCACATGGAGACAATGAAGAATGTTAAATGAAATTGCTCAATTTGGATACATATATGCCTTTCTTTTTCTTGTTCTTATCCCTCATTTTGTGATATCTTGATTCATTTAAATCAGAGTGAGTCAGTATGCTATTTAATTTGAGAACTCATTCCAATTATTATGTCTTTGCCCTACCCCACATCAGGCAGCAGTTCCTCAGGATCACTTTTTACAAACAAGATATACCTTGTCAAGAACATTTTAGCCCATGAAAGTTATTCACTGCTGCTCTTTTTATTGGTATCTTGTGTTTCATCAAATTTTATCTCAGTGCAGATCAAAAACCAACAGAAACCACCACATCAGAAGAGAAAATTTTTAATGTTTCCTTTGGAAGAGTACAAATTAACCAAAAGAGATGTCAGGGGGATGCGTGGGGTGGCAAAATGTAAAAAAATCCATATCAGCAGGTTCTAAGGCAGCCATTGATTATTATGCTTTGAGGCTGTAGGTAATTTGGTCAACATGTTTTTTGGATGTAAGACAATTACATGGTTTAGATAACATTAAAGTTATGATAACTCTGTGGATTCCAAATATTCATTTCTTTTTGTTGTTGTTGTTGATGAGATGGAATCTCGCTCCATCGCCCAGGCTGGAGTGCAGTGGTACAATCTCTGCTTACTATAACCTCTGCCTCCCAGGTTTAAGCAACTCTCCTGCCTCAGCTTCCCTAGTAGCTGGGACTACAGGTGCATGCCACCATGCCTAGCTAATTTTTGTATTTTTAGTAGAGATGGGGTTTCACCATGTTTCCCAGGCTGGTCTCAAACACCTGACCTCAGGTGATCCACCCACCTTGGCCCCCCAAAGTGCTTGGATTACAGGTATGAGCCACCGTGCCCAGCCCCAAATGTTCATTTCTGCAATATACTCAGTGTCTTAACAATCAAATTAGAAGCACTTTTCTGATGGAAATTTTGTCATATTTGGGGATCTCTTATCTTGCCCCAGACCCTCATAGATCTATAATTTTCTCACAACCCCTATTGTCTTGAGAGTTTTCTTCTGCCAAGAAATTAAACAAAATGGCAAGTGTGTAACAATGCAGTCTTTTCTTAGCACATTTTCCAGGTGCTTTCTGGTAGAGTTCTATTAGGGATACACCTCGAGAGCAGGGGTCCGAACCCCTGGGCTGAGAACCGGTCCTTGGTCTGTTAGGAGCCAGGTCGCTCAACAGGAGGTGCGTGGCAGGCTAGTGAGCATTACCACCTGAGCTCTGCCTCCTGTCAGATCAGTGGCGGCATTAGATTCTCACAGGAGCATGAACCCTATTGTGAATTACGGATGTGAGGGATCTAGGTTGCACACTCCTTATGAGAGTCAAACTAATCTTCGATGATCTGAAGTGGAACAATTTCATACCAAAACTATCCCACCACACCCCCACTCCAGTGGTCAGTGGAAAAATGATCTTTCATGAAACCGGTCCCTAGTGCCAAAAAGGCTGAGGACCACTGCTCTAGAGTCTCCGGGTTGCCACTCGTTAGTTCAATCCACTGCAATGCTGCTTTCAGATTCTTATGTCTTTATCAGGGACCTGGGATGACAGAACAGAGACATTAATTTTTTATTAAAATTCACCGGGTAAAATTCTAATAACTTTTTATTGGAAAGAACCAAACTGTACATACATGAAATAAAAATTTTGTAGGCTTTTTGAAAAAATGCTGCTTCAAAGTTCTATGACTAAATTAATTTTTTAACTCTAGAAATTAGATTAAATGTAGAATTTAAAGCCAAACCACTAAAACAAAATAATTATATGGTATTCAGTGATTATTTAGTTAAACCTATTTCCTGAAGCATGTGCCCCTAATGTGTTTAAAATGACAAACTGGTTTCCAGCATTTTTGTGTCCATCTAACAACAGTTTGTAAAACTCAGCTGCATATTCCTGTATCAGCTGTAGCTACATAAATACATAATTAGGTGCCTGGAATATTTGAGCAGAAATGACGAGTCTCCTAATTGAAGAATGGCCACATGAATAAATGTAGAGATATCTTGGGACTCTTGTCAATATTCTTTTCTCTGCCTTATACTGGAGACACCCAAAGAAGTTATGTTTCTTCCTAACAGATTCCAGCATTCTGTTTTCCACTTTGAAATAGAAACAGACTTAGAGTATTGATCAAAAGATTCCAGAGTGACTGGAGATTCAATAGTATCCATTGTGAGAAAACAGGAAAATATATATGTACATAAGGGACTCTGTAGGTATAAGAATCATGAGAATGAGGTTCTTATGATTTAAAACTGTGATCATCATAATTGATCAAGAAATACTAATCAATTAATGCACTTCATTAATTGTTCAAATGAAGACTTCCAAAGATTGATGTTTAAGGTAGGAACAGTTTATAGCTTCTGAATTTCATAATTTATACCCCAAAATATAGACACCAGATTATAGTAAAGTACTAACAACATGTAGTTAAACAAAAATGCAAGGCCAGGCACCATGGCTCACACCTATAGAGCCAGCATTTTGGGAGGCCAAGGCAGGAAAATCACTTGAAGTCAGGAGGTTGGGACTAGCCTGGGAAATATAGTGAGACCCTATCTCTACAAAAAAATAAATAAAATTAAAAATAAATAAAAATAGCCAAGCACAGTAGCATGCACCTGTAGTACCAACCACTCAGAAGGCTGAGGCAGGAGGATCACTTAAGCCCAGGAGTTCAAAACTGCAGTGAACTATGATCATACGACTGCACTCCAGCGGAGAACATGGAGTGAGACCCTGTCTCAAAAAAAAAAAAAAAAAGCACAGATAAAATACTAAGCTGAAAATTTTTTTTTGCTTTCTGTAAATGAATAAATGTTATTTAGTTTTAGTTTTGACATATATTTTGTCACGTGTGCTTTCCAGATCTACGGAAGACATTTGAGCAGGAACCCCTAGGAAAAGAAGTATCCTTGGAACAAGAAGTCTTACTCCAGTGTCGACCACCTGAAGGGATCCCAGTGGCTGAGGTGAATAGCAATTCTTTGCATTTAGCGATTGGCACTAAGTTATTCTAACAGGGGCCTAATCCATGGCTAATGGTGCAGTGAATTAGGGTATGGCATGATGAATGGATGGTAATGGAGTTCTAACTGCCTGCTGCTGGCAAAATAGATTGATTGGGAACTGATTAATGACTTGGGAGTCAATTAGAATGCCCCATTGGACAAAGCCACAGGCAGCTTGGTTTAATTTTGTCATTCTCTTTCAAGAAATCAGAAATACTGCTTTATTTTATCTGGCATTTATCCTAGAGAGAGATGGTATGACTTAACAAAGTGCCATGAATTTTATTATTGTTCTTGCTGATATGCAAAAAATGTGAGTGTAAGAAGAGTGTGTGTTTTTCTGTGTCTGTGAGCCTGTGCACTTTACATGTGTATTTTTCATTCTGTGATATAGTTATAGACATACCTGAAAGCCATGCCCACACACCTTGCGTAATAACATGTTTTAGGAGTAACAGGTGTCAATTAGTTTCATCCTATAACCTTTCCATCAAGTCCTTTATTTTTCATTTTTGGGTTTCTGCTAGAACAAAGCCTATTAGTTGCTAATGAAGTATTACAAATCAGATGCATACCATGACTTTTCATTAGCACCACACAATACCATGCCCTTTAAAAATATCTCTCTTTGGGGAAGAGGACTCTGTGACCCAGAAGAGATTGCAAGCACTCACCATCATCTCAGACCACACTATTGAGGAAAACTAATATTCTGTCTTTCCTTTGTTAACAAATAAATCCTAAACTCTGAAAAAAGTTACCCTTTACATGATTAATAGCAGACATCCTTATATGCATCTGACACTATTGTCCTAACTGATTCCTGTCCTACAAGCCCAAGTGCACATTGATTTGACAAGTGGCATAGTGGCCAGTTTGGTGGCAGTCTTCACTGGCCTACGTTGAGTAATTTGAAAGTTTTACTCTGTATTGCACGTGTTGAAAGAGGCATATTTCAGTTGTTGCAATTTGGACTTCTATATGGGTCCGATGTATATGAATTTTAAAAAATTAAGCCCTGAAGTTGTGCCTGTGTATGAAAGTGAAAAAGTAATACTATTGAGACTTTCAACATTGTCCAAAAGCAATTAATAACTTGTAATGTACTTAGTATTTTATTTCTCATAGTTTTTCCATTTTTCAGGAAGTAAAGATGGGGTCAGGTAGTTAGCTGGTCCCCTGACAACAAACTCAAACATCTGATTGTTCTTTTATTAATAATAAAAATTAAGTAATTGAAAATTTATGTAGAGTCCTTATGAAGTAATTCCATCTTTCTATCATGGCCATTTATATCTCTATGAGTCAATGCAAAGAACTCAAAGGAAATTTTAATGAAATTCCTATTTTTACTTTGAAAGAGAGCTATTGTTTACCACTAATTGGCATCTCATGCCAATCGTATCAGAGACTTTGCATGATAGTAGCTATTTCATTCAATGGCATCAAAACCTTATCTTCCAGCACTAAGACACGGTATGATTTAGTATGACTAGGAAGATGGAAACTCTTCTCTATTCAGTATTTCATTCTGGTAATTACAGTAGTGTATCTGTCTTCTTAATGGTATTTCTAAAATTTTAATGCACACCTCCTCCATTAAACCACCTTAATAAAGACCAAAACAAATCATGAACAACATGGGTATCCATAGCATCATTTTTGCTCCAGGCTTATAAAAGGTAACTGATCCTTGCAAAGACTTTAGGTGAGGAGATCTTAATAATTTCTTCATTTTTTTCAGCCTCCTCAACCAAGTAGTTCAGTTTGTCATGGAGTAAAGATTCATGACTGCAAACTAATTGGCTGTGAATTCTATTTGTATCATCACTAGGGAAGAGACCAATTAAAACTTGGCAAACTCAAAAATCATATACCCATTTGACATTCAAAGAACTATATTTAATGCACTTTTATTTTTCATTTTCTTAAGTCAGAAGAGAGATCAAACACACATGCTCCAGAGCAGGCTAATAAATTCCTGTGTAGACTCTTTTCAACACTATTAAAATCACCAAGATCAGAAAGCTAATGAATACCTTAACATGACATATTACGACTGCCATTTGCTCAAGAGGAGCACATAAATTAAAAAAGAAATGGATGAAAGGTAACTTAGTGAGTTAAAGGATTATACAGTCATTTTCATTTTAATATAAATGCATCCATTATTTAATGTTTATTTGTTTAAAGAATCTTCACGCATAAAAATAGGACAAAGTGAAATATTGATCTGAAAGGAAAACCAGCAGGTAAAACTCATGTGTTTTGTAATAATTAGGATCAGTCTTTGGGAGATGACGCCAACCTGCATTTGTGCTCCTTTTGTCTCCAAGGCAAATGATTCCAAGAAAGAGTCAGACAGAGTATGTTCAATGAACATATGGCTGATTGTTTCAATTGATCTTTGTTTTATAAGCATATGTCTAGTTCCATTGAGGAAGTAGTCAAGTACATTCTTTGCAGAATGTCAGGAGGCAGTAATTCCTTTTCTCTCCAAATCAATAAGTTTTTCAAGAAGTCAAGTCTTAGTTTTGATATACCACATTGGCTACAAATAATGGCATAGGCATTTCTAAGGTAATAACATTTCACTTCTCCCCTATTTTGGCATCCTATAATCTCCACAATAGAAGGTTTTCTAATGTTCTTACAGAATGTCAAGTTTAAACACATACATCACCATTTTTTACTTTGGTCAAGGTATTTAAAAACCGAAGTTTCTGTAATCATAAAGGGGAGATAATAATAGAATAGCATCTATGCAGAATGTGGGCATGAGGTTTACATGCAAACCACCTAGAACATGTCAAAAGCAATCAAGAAACATTGGCCACTGTTAGTACTATTATTGCAATTTTTTTAGTTCACACAAGACCGAACTCAACTTCTTGGATTTAAAATTCTTACTGAGTACCTTGCTCCTCTTCCTGGCACTGTGGAGTATGCAGAGGGGAAGCTTCTGTTCTAAGAATCACCAAGATACTCTCCTATATTCTCTAGTCAGTTGCTTGGGTTGGAGTCCACACATGCTACAAATGAAGACGATATTGTGAGCTTTAAAATCAGAAACAGTCTTTCAACAACACTACCAAATAATTGGTTAATGAAACTATCTGTAGCAAGTTGTGATCTGCGGCTGCCCTTACCCTGATCTTTTGTTTTGTTTTGTTTTGTTTTGTTTTGTTTTGTTTCGTTTCATTTCGTTTCGTTTCGTTTCGTTTGAGATGGAGTCCTGCTCTGTCGCCCAGGCTGGAGTGCAGTGGCATGATCTTGGCTCACTTCAACCTCTGCCCCCGTGGGTTCAAGCATTTCTCATGCCTCAGCCTCCTGAGTAGCTGGAATTACAGGCGTTTGCTATCACGCACTGCTAATTTTTGTATTTTTAGTAGAGACAGGGTTTCACTATGCTGGCCAGGTTGATCTCAAAGTCTGGGCCTCAGGTGATCTGCTCACCTAAGCCTCTCAAAGCGCTGGAATTACAGGTGTGAGCCACCATGCCCAACCCCTTCCCCTGGTCTTTAAATTTGCTATTGTTCATTCAGTCCTTATGGTCTCAAGACACTGGACTGTCCCTTGCATTTTCTCCCAAAGAGGAAATTTAGGCTGAGACTACTCTTGGTAGATCTCCTTTCAGAGCCCAAGGGAAGAGAGTGGCAAAGAAAGTCTCAGAGGAGGAAGAGGCCCACCGAGGATTCCTTATACTTCTTTTGACTAAGCCCTTTCAAATATGAAAACAGGGGACCCTAGGGATGAAGCACAAGCATTTCAGAACTCTAGGCTGGGCTCCTCCTTCCTCTGTTCTCTCTAAAGTCCTTTCTTCATACCTAGGGATTTTATTCCAGATATTTAATAACTGCATGGCTTTCTTAGCACAAGAGAAGATTCTTGGGGGCCTAGTGCTATATCAGATATAAACCCTTTAGCCATGGGGCACAGGATATCCAGGAATCCCAGGGAGCCACACAGGGCCTAGAGGTGAGGGGCACTCAGTTATTTAGCAACAGATACAGAACTGTTTTCACACTGAATACCTGGGATGGATGAACCAGTGTGCCTGGCTAAATGGCAGCCCCCATATGCCACAATTTTATATAACTCTGCCTACTGCTTATGTTGAAATTTATCTGTTTACTCTTCTTCCTGCCTGACAAGCTTGTGATGAAATAAGGAGCAAAAAGTTTTTTGTTCATGTTTTATCTCTGATGCCAGCAGGTTATAAGTCATTTAGTAGATTCTCTAAGTATATTTAACTAAATGACAGAAAGAGGCCCTGATGGGTATGACACAGACGTAGCACCTCAGGAGATGGAACGCTCTAGAAAAAGCATGTTTCTCGTTCCTGAAGATGCAATCCTATTCAGAGATCTCAGTGTGGTGTGACAGACTTCATCATTCTGAACCCCGAGGGCAGGGTTCCAAGCCACTAGGACCAAGAACCAAGGCCACTGGGAGACACTTGAATTCCAGGACTATACGGGAGGTGTTAATAACAATAATATTAAAATTTTCAAGTAACCTAGGTGAAAGAAAGATAAACCAAATCTGAGGAATACTCTAAAATGATATAGCTCAGTGTTCAATAACACTTTCGTTAGGATCAAGCCAAAAATATCCTTCTTTTCTTCCATTTTTGGTGAGGCATTTGCCTTTCTTTCAACAGATAAACCTTCCCTCCATCTCCCTGAAGAAGCAAGAAAATTAATACACCCATGGAACTGGTGCTGGGTTATTCCACTGGCATAATAGCAGCACTCTGCAAAATTAATCCCCCTTTGCTCATTTTATTTTATGCCTAGAAAATGTTACTGTCACGTGGAGAGCCAGAAATATATTCAGAGATGCTTTACCAGATTATCTCTTTTGGAGAGTACTGGGATCAAAACATCAATGGATACAGGATTTGTTGGCATGGCAGAAGAAGCAAAGCTGAATTTTTCTCTAAAACCTGTGATTTGTTTCACCTTTAACAAGGGGATAATTGCTTCTCTAATTATAATTGAGCTATTTCTCATAGGAGTTTAATTGGAAGAACAGGGCACAATGTTCAACTTATTGACCCAGTTGTGCTTAGAAACTGTCATCTTATTTATCAACATTTGGATCTCTAATTAGCAAGTGGGAAAATAGGGGGTGAAGTGCAAAAGAATAGATTATTTTGCTGAGTATAGTCGTGATAAGCCAGGAACAGATTTTTTTAAGCTGATACTGCCAGGGCAAAAAGCTGATGGCAGCTGGAGGCGCCACCAAATGTGCAGCATCAGGTGGCTCTCCATCTCATTGATTATTAATATGGCTGCCGAACACTTTGTTTCATGAGTCGTTCATGTTTCCCTGCCGTTCTCCCGTAATAGGAACTTCATATTGATGAATTTCCGTGCAAGTGTATTGTCTCCAGAGCGGTGCTTTACACTCTTTGCAGGCAAAAGAGGTTTGGAGAGGAGAGAAGAATCTGAATACTAGTTTGGAGGGAGACATTGCTTTTAGTGCGCAGTAATTACCTCTTGGAATTTTCTCCTACCATGTGTGTCACCACAAGACAGAGTTTTGATTATGATATGATCCTCAGCCTCGAAGATGGGTTTTCAAATGTATTAGCTTCCCCGACTCACAGGCAACTTTCAAGCTTTGCTTTGGTCCAATCAACATTCGCCAAAGTCACCTCCTTATTATGATCATCCTTCATACATTTTTCTTCTGATATCTGCCTCTAATAATTATACACAGAGATCACCACAAGCCTGGAAACCATGTGAGTCAAATTAAAATCATAAGTTTCAGTAAGATAAATATCCGTTTTAAAGCAAAATAAATAGTAGATTTTATCTTATTGTATATCTGTGGCTTGATTTCTGCATGTACTTCGTGGTTGCTTTGAGCCTATAGTATAAAATGCAGATTTCTAAAAATCATCAATTCACTTATTCGAGAAATATTTACTGTAGGTACACGGTGTGCCAGACGTTTTTCTGGTTGCAGGAAACACGAGTCAGTCAAGTCCCTTGGGGAGAAAAACAATAAGCAATAATGTAAGAAAAATGAGTAAGATATTTTCAGATAATTACAAGTTAAAGGAAATAAGACAAGGTCATACGAGGGAGGGTGATGGTTGTTGGGGATTGAGGATGACTTTAGAGTTCAAGGAAAGTCTATCTGAAGAGACAGTAATAGAGCTGAGATCTGAAGGTAAGGAAGGCACCAATCTTGAAAAGATCTGAATAAGAAAGCTCTGGGCAATGGGAGGAGCAAGGACAAGTACCCTCAGGAGGAGGTGATTGGTTACAGGGTTGAAAAGGAAGCCAGTGTGTCCGAGACCCAGAGACCCAGCGAGCAAGCAGGAGTGCAGGAAGACATTCAGTCAGGAAAGAGGAAAGGAGGCCGCGGACTTCAGACAGTAAGTAATTTGAGGTTTTCTTTACATGCCTGAAAACCCATAGGCGATATTAAAGAATTGTCAAGGCCTGATGTGTGTCTTTAAAAGATCATTCTGGCTACTGCATGGAAAATAGACTGTAGAAGTGCAGGAATGAGTTTAGGGACACCTTTGCAGATTTATTGAATGACGAAAATCTAGAAGAGAGTTGGTCTTCCAGGAGAAGCTGAAATGTTCCCTGCGGAAGTTCAGCAGACCCACTAAAATGAGCTTTTTTCAGATAACCTAAAATCAATGGTTAATAGACCGCAGCTGTTTTCAAGCACAGTCTCCAGCTCAGTAGTGATTCAGCAGCAGGCAAAGACCTAGCTTGTGCCCATAATCACAGAGCAGGAAGGTTTTTAAAACTTTTTGATGGCCTTTGTTCTAAAAAGTTTTTTCTTCAGTAAGTTATTTTGCTTTGGGATTTCTTCCAGTGACTCTTTATATGCCTACACACACTCTCATAAACTCACTATGGAATCAGAGAGAGCAAAAAGCATGTATTTCCTAAAGATGGTCAGACTTAGCTATAGACCTGAATACTTTCAACTGGAAAATAAAAAAAAAAGGCTAAGAGTTACTTACCCTGAAAGGCAAATTTACAGTAAAAACCGGTTAGGAACGAGCTACAGATTCATCAATTTATTGCCCTTTTGCCCTAGAAATTTAGCCTTTTGCGGACACTTCAACGCCATTTTGTTCCCTTGGATGGTGCTATTATATAGTCATTTTACTTTAGGTTTTCGGTTATTTTATTTTACTTGGTTATTGTTACTATTAGTTCATTTGTCAACATGCTTTTATCTCCTCATAGTTGAAGTCAGGTTTAGAAGTTTTCAGATTTCAAGACAAGTTCACCTGTACAATATGGCCTGTGTATGTTCAACCCTCAAATCAATGAGCCAGACATATGTGCAATTAAGAGAGTGTTTCCCCAGCAGGAAAACAAATTCCCTTTCTTGGCAAATGCCTTTCCTTTGCAGAAGTAACAACAACTGAGCAAAACTAGCTTCCACTTGCTTTTTTTTATCCTTTCACTGTATATTTTTTTACCATTGTCCAAAGATATAACTTCAGCTTGCTTAAAAACCAACATTTTTTTAAAAAGCACAAAAATACCCAGACTTCCACAGACCTACTGAAAGGTGCAAAGTATATTGTACAGTGATCAACACAGAAATGAATGAATACTTGTTTTATTCCAAAACCTGGAAGCAAAAATCTACATAGTAGCCTCTGGTTCTTGGCAAGAGAGAACATCCAGCATAGTTATCCACAGTAAAGACCTTTTTTGATTGTTTAAAGTACCTACAAGGGAAGGTGAGATATCTTTCACCAGTGGGAGAAATAAGAAAATAATACTAGGATTTCAAACTGGAGCAATTAGAGCCAAACCTACCTATAAAAGTCTACAGAAGACTTATTAACCATCGATGTCTTTTAGAGTTGCCAAGGCCTTGGCCGAGCACAGGGGCTCACACCTGTAATCCCAGCATTTTGGGAAGCCAAGGTGGGTGATCCACTTTGGGTGGTCAGTTTGAGACCAGCCTGACCAGCATGGTGAAACCCCATCTCTACTTAAAAAAAGAAAAAAGAAAAGAAAATACAAAATTAGCAGGACATGGTGGTGCCTGCCTATAATCCCAGCTACTCAGGAGGCTGAGGCAGGAGAATTGCTTGCACCTGGGAGGTGGAGGTTGCAGTGAGCCAAGATTGCATTTGCACTCCAGCCTGGGCAACAAGAGTGAAACTCTGTCTAAAAATAAAAATACAAAAAGAATTATCAAGGCCTTGCTATTCTAACTGTGGTACATAGATTATACACATCGACATGACCTGGGAGTTTAGAGTCTCAGACCCACATCACTTAATCAGAATCTTAGCAAGATCATCAAACCCAGTCTGCACTGGGCACGGTGGCTCATAACTAATCCCAGTGGTTTGGGAAGCCAAGGTGAGAGGATCACTTGAGCCCAACCAGGGCAACATAAGAGAATCCCATATCTACAAAAAATAAAAAAATAAAAATTAGCCAGGCATGGAGATGTGCGCTACTCCAGGGACCGAGTTGGGAGGATCACTCGAGCTTAGGAGGTCAAAGCCACAGCTGCAGTGAGCGGTCATCACACTGCTGCACTCTAGCCTGGGCAACAGAGCAAGACCCTGCCTCAAAAAACAAAACAAAACCACTCTGCAGTACTGTTTCTCAAAAGTGGAGGCACTGTGGATCACCTGAAAATTGTTAGAAACTATCAATGCTTACATCCCACCCAAGAGATTCTGATTTAATAGATATGATACACGGTCAGGTTATCAAGATTTTTTTTAAAGTTCTTCAGGTGATTCTAAAATGCAGCAAAGTTTGAGAAGCAGTGGTATAAAGGACAAAGTTAAACAAGTACCCAAAAACTTCAGATGTGTCACTTCCAAACCAGTCAGTAAAACTTGGCAGAGTCCCAGCTTCTAGCTAATGCTCCTTGGAGAAGCTTAGCTTGGCTGAGTGTACATTTTGATAATAGCCCCATAATTGCTTTTCCCATTTGTTTGATTAATATACCTATACACAATGATTCTAGGCTGAATCTCCATTCTTTTAGGTGTGCCCACAATTCTCAACTGTTATATCATTTTCAACCTGTTCTCTGACTTGATGAGCCTCAGTTTGAGTCTAACAGAGTAACCTTTCTGATGGATGTGGATTTTTCTAGCTAATGGTTGCTGGACTCACTTTTCATGTTGGGTGGCATGTGGCAGTTTCCCTCTGTTAATTAGAACAAATGTGCCAATTATGTTAATGTTTCTCCCGATACCAATCAGTGAATAATTAGACACAACACATCTGTCTTTCACAGGAGACTATAATAAGAAAACTGCAAGATGCTTTGCTGTCTATTATTGACATATATGATTAGACAATTCCTTAACCAATCATAAGGTTAACAAGTTTGTGTATCAGAAGGGCAAAGGATGCCAAAAGTGATTTTTGGAGCTGAGAACCTCTCATTGTTAGCATGGTCCTGACCAAAGTTCACCTATCTCTGAAGGATCTCTGCAAATAATTTAATTGGTCTTTCCTTCCTTTTAAACAACAACAAAAAGTTACATTTCCCTCTTTCTAAAATGCAGGGATGTTGTTTACTTATCCTGAACTATAGAAATAAACAAATTCTTAAGTATTTAAAACTCTGAAAAAATCAGCTTTATTTATCTAAAAGGTCACACTAAAACTCATCACAAAATTCAGCCTATAGGGTCATATTAAAGTTGTTAGAAACATGTAAGTCAGAATCAGATTATAATTTGTTATAATTTCTACTTATATGTTTCCATAGTATCTGACTTTGGAGCATTCTGATTGATGGGAAAAAAATGATTTTGTTTGTATTGTTATTTACTGACGCTTGCATTACATACATGACAAGGGTTTAGAAAGAGATGGAGTTACAGTGAAATTATTTCATAATATAAGAAGTCCCTGCTTGTGTTGATTCTAAAAGTATGAGGAAGATACTTATGAAATCAGCACATTAGTCTTCTTGAAGGTAGTCAAAGTGTATCCTAAGATAAAGCTGGTTGTTTAGTTTGGAATTTAAAGGCTATACTTTCTGCCCAATATGGCTCACAATCCTAAATGCTTAATGATATTCAATTGTGTATGTGTATCATCTAAAGGTGCAGCAGCATCCTTTGTTACCGTAATGACTACATTATTGTGATTACAAATATATTGTGCCTTTTGTTTTGTTAAAAACAGAAAATAAGACTTGAATGTCATAATTTTTTTTCCTACTGTGACACTAATTTGTTTATTTAAAAAAGGAACAACTCAGAGAAGACATTAAATATATTGGAAAATAGTTATGATTACTACTCCTAGTGTCAGACATTCCAGGAAAGCCCCAAATATATCAATTACCCTGGGACACATTCCTTCTGCCCAGGGCATTGTGAAGAATGCAGCATTGAGAAAGAGGCCACAGCTGTCCTTTTTAAAAATTATATGACTTTGCCCCAGATACTTGTCTTCTGTTTTTTAATAGTAAAGCATGAGCATAGTTACAATTTTAAAACTTTTGATGGCAAACCTTGAGAAAAGTTGTTGGAAATAAACACTGTTTTGAAAATAGCTATCTTTTAATGGGGTCCCACCGTATATACTTCTAAATGCAAGAACGTGGGAATCTGTCTTTGGTACTCTCATTTTTATGATGTTTAATAACAAAGATGGGGGGAGTGAATTAAAGTGAGAAAATGACTATGGAAAGTCAGGATTAAACTAGATTATAACTTATCCTATATCTAATGATGAGCTATAAATGGATAAACCACTGGAAAAGTTAATCCATAGTTCCCTGTCTTTGCTGATAAATAAAAATTTAAACGGAAGAATAAAGTATTTAGAAAAGAGTTAACAGAGCATTTTTGAAATATGAAGGCTGTTGAATGCTGGAGTTGCTACTAAAAAAAAATTATGGAAGCCTAAGCCATTGAAAAATGATCTCCATGTTTTGCTGCAAAACTTCTCTTTCCCTGACATTACTTACACAGCCAATGGTACTGACTTTTATAAAACAGCAGTAACAGCGAAACTATAAAACCGTGCGTCTAGGAGCCATAAAAAATTACTCCTTAAATCACATTGCACACAAGTAGGGATGGCAGTTTTATACGCCTTTTCTGGGAACATACCATACAGTGTCAATATGCTGTAGTCCTAAAACTTGTAATCAAATTAGGAATCATATTTATTAATAAAATCATGTTAGTATTTTGAGAACACTGCCAGACTGAAGGCATCAGTGGAATCGAATGACCTCACTGTTGGAGGGATTTCTAAACACTTTCTCCTCCAACTGCAAGAGCTGGAAACTGGTCCCCTTGCAGAAAGGCTAGAAATATGACATCTCTTCTGTACACACACTAGCAGGGATTAAGGCTGTAAATAAGAGGACACTTTCCTCACTGGGAGTGTTTTATGAATGAAGACTCATAAACCACTCCCTATAGTCCTGTGCAGTGGTAAATGGAAAGTCAGATTTCTCAGGCGTTTTTCTGAAGATATTATGAATTTGGTATTATGAAATTGAAGATACATACTTCTTACCAGAGACACTAAGGGGCACTGAATCATCAGTGTTTAAAATACATTTAGGTAGGTATAGCTTTGTGTAGGGTCAAGTTAGTTGTAGGGAAGAGGCATTTAAATTACACTTACTGACTGTCTCCTAATTCCAGGTGCTTTCTCTTCCATGTCTCATTTAAAATCCCCTAAACCCCAGGAGGGATGCACCCTCCCTTTGTACAGGTGATGATTATGATTGTGGGAGCTTAGAGCCTGCACGAGGCTGCAAGCTGAATTAGTGGGAGGGCTGGAATTCAAAGCCGACTCCACCTGACTCAAAAGCACTTTTGTTTTCCTTATAACAAAAAAGGAGTTTTATTGACTGTGTGTTTTTGAAATTTGGTTCATTAAAATGACACAAATTGTTTGTGTGATCTCATTTGATGGATTTTCATAAGCTAATCAGATAAACTCCAGGCAAAAAATGTATTTTCAGTCAGTTATTTAAAAAGTGTCACAGCCATCTCATCAATTTTCTAAAAGTAGAGTAAGCACATTTCATTGTGTTGTGTGTTATTATTTATACACACTTCATAAATGAAAATTTTTAGAAAGTTTTAAATGGAAAAGAAATTCAACTTCAGTGTCCATTAACGACTCCATTATTGAAGAAGATGACGACCAGGAGGACCAAGTTTATAGACAGAACAATGAGGAGATACTGTGATGGATTCACACCATAATAGGTGTGAATCGATCACACCAGGTTCAGCACTTACTATGTTTTTTTGTGTTTGTTGAGCATCCATGTGGAATTATCTAAAAAGTAATTGGAAGTATGAATAGAGCTTAACACAAGTTGGGACTGAAGATAACAATTTGTGACTTGTCAGCCTTGAGATTGAATACAGTCACTCAGCAAGCGTAGATCTTGTTCTCAAAACTGGATGCACATTGAGGTCACCTGAGGAGTTTTTAAAAACACTGATTCTTGGGCCCTGTGTCGGCCCAATTAAATTAGAAACTTTGAAGGTGGGGCCCAGGCATCAGGATGGCCTAAAAGCTCCTCAGGTGATTCTGATGCAGGACAAAGAAGCATGATATAAAATAGAGGAGAAAATGAGGGAGACGGAGATTCTTGAGAAGGAATATACGGAAATACTGGATGCTATGAAGGGACCAGTGAAAGAAGTTTGCAAAAGAACAGATAAGTGGCAGGAAAGACAGCAGAGGGAGGCTTTTCAGAGGGACAGCGGAGCGGTTTGCCATAGAGTAGAGAAGATACCTTTGGATTTGGTAACGAGGAAGGCCACTGGTCACCTTTGAAAGTAAAGTTTGAGTAAAGTGGAGAGCAGGATTCCAGACATGGCTAAATGGAAGAGTGAATGAGCAGACGAACAGAGAGGGACTGTGGGCATTTCACTCTTTCAAGGAGTTTAGCCACTAAGGAAGGGAAAGAGAAGTCTGAAGCATAGCTGGGGAGGGCGGGTGTGTCAGGCTTAATTTTGTTATTGGTTTGTTTTTAGGATAGAAGAGATGTTGGCATGTTTCTGGATTACTTGATACTCAAGGAGCATTGGGGGAGTTTATATCTTTTGGACTATTCACTTTGTTGAAAAAAGAGACATATGCCATCTGCTCAGATTAAGGAAAAATCACAAAAATATTGAGTACTTTGTTGATGACCCAGGGTCTCAACAAGCCTAAGGGGAGGAAGACTAGAAAATCACCAGTGAGTGAATTTCTGAGTGCAAGATTTCAGCTGGGCGTGGTCTTGGGAGTGACATGTAAACCTTCAAGTTTGTCTTCAGGATAAACTTTCTCCTTTTTCCTAGTTGCTAACACCTTTCAGCTGAGGTAGGATGACCTATTTTTGTTGGTCTTTCATTGATTGAATGTTGACTAAGGACTGACATTGTGAAGATTGTTCCTTACAGAATTATATCACACTGTTGCTCAGCATCCTCACCACAGAGCGTGCTGCCTGAGAAAGAAACAAACGAGTGTTCAGTTGGCGGAACACAGAGTTCTAGCATCTGGATATGTATCAATAGATGGTGTCTTTAGGACAGAATTTAATGGAAAATGTGTCCATTGAAAATATTTTAAACATCTTTTATTTTTTACTAGATATCATTCTTCCCTGTTTACTAAACTTATATCTTAATTTATACAAGTTAAAGTAATAAGGACATGTTGTAGAATAAGTTATTTACTCTATAAAGAAATCATAATATAACACCAGCTTAAAGTTGTACAGAAGCCATCAAGAGTGCTTTCACATATAGCATACTTTTCATACCCCACAAGAACCTTATGAGGGAGTTGGGACAGACACTACTCTTCTTATCGTAGAAATAGAAATATAAGGTTGAGTGATGTTGTGTGACTGGCTCAATAGCATAGAATCAGCAAATGGCAAAGCTGGGTCTTACCCCTAGGCCTTCGTACTTGAGACTTGAGTGTCTTTTGGTGAAATCTCATTGGCCTTCTGTGACAGTGCAGCATAAACACAACCGCAGGAGCATCCAGGACAAATATTAGGAGACTTCTGTTCACTGACCGCCACTCCCACCCCTGCCTGTTCTTTAGTCTTCCCAGTTCTCAGCCTTCCTCACTCTCCCCTGGTAGAATTTCCTTCTTGGTAACAAAACCACCATCCTCTTATGCCCTATTGAGGTGCTCTTCAAAATTTTTGCTAGCATATCCCTAAAAGATTTTAAAAATGCATACCTCCTTGCACATTTTAAGTTGGTATCTAAAAATTATCAAAAATTAAATAGTGGAAAAAGATACCATGTCTGTGTGTATTATAAACATTTGACATCTTTAAAAAGAACTGTGAGATGACTTAGTTATCCAGTGGAATGATGTCTTACTCAACATTACCAGTTAACAAAATGTAAGAACAAACTCTTCTTTAACAGTAGGGAAACTTACAATGCTCCTTTCTCTGTTTTAACTTATATTTCTATAGCATTTCCCCAACAGGATTTTACTCTAATAGAATACATTTTAGGCATAAAAATTTCCATTGATCATCATATTTCTCTCTAATAAAAATTTGCATATAAACTTTATTCCCTTTGACCACAGGGATCAGAGTGTTAATCTTTTTTCCTAAGAACCCAAATGTACTGCACATTTTGATAATCACTTAGCATAAAGACTGAATTTTTATTGGAAATGCAGCTTTGAATAAAAGAAATGGGGTTTTCATCCCTGCTCCCCTGTCCTGGTATCTCATCTAGCCACGTTTCAATGCTACTTACTGCTGAAATGAAACAGGATAAAATCAATTACATTTCTGTCTGTCAGTTATAATAAATTCAAATACTGAGAATCTTCTCTTACATAAGTAAATAGGAATATGTGGAGTTATGTTGTAACAATGTCCCTCAACTCTGCACATCTTCCAAGTTACAGGTCAAAAATTACATAGCAATCTGTCATCAAAATTTATGTTCAGTGACACATCATTTGACATATTAGGCCCTCCTTCAGTTTTGATGAAAGCAAAGAATTTAAACCACCTGATTTGCAAAGAGGATTTGCCTTATTCTCTCAACTACCACACTAGTGCCCTAGAGGATTTTACACTCTCATATAATGTATGATGATAAGATTTTGATGCAAGAGATGTCTTTCTTTTGAAATGCAGAGGGCAAGTTCTTAGAGAAATTAGTTGTAAGAAGGAATGCTTACGAAAGTTAAAGATACACTGATTCCCTTAAAAATATTTTTGCTTGTGTATCCCTTAGAAATGTTCGCATACTGCTGGATACTTGAATCCGGTCCTAGCTTGAAATCCTAGCACCTTGAACTCCTCTTTATCTATAAAGAGTCTTCCCTTAATTATTTATATGCTGTGTTTTAGACTACTTTATATGATTGCTTATTTCTCCAAGTTATTTACATGTGAAGAGATCTTTCTAATGGTAGAAGTTAAAATTGGTCTCTCTTACAGACATTTCAAGTCATTGCCAAAAAGCCAGGGAGTAGTTTTGGAGGGAAAGGAGGCTTTCCTGATGCTCCCCAAATCAAAGCACAACCAATTCTAGCACTAGCTCTGGAAGTAAACCTGCATTGGTCCTATGAGTGACAGGGTCATGTTTATAACAAAGTATGTCCATTGCTGCTTTTCTGAGGATCTCTCTGCTTCCCTAGTGACACCAGCCTGAGGACAACCTTAGCCCAAGTCCTGGAGTAGCTAAAATTATGTGTCTTGGTGTCCCAGCTTTTTCCAGCCCTCATCTCATAATCTGCAGCCCGCTCTGTCAAGGCCGAAGTCTGTAGCCCTGTAGCTGGCTCCTCCCAGCTCTTGGCTCTGTGGGCAGAGAAGAGTCCAGTGCTCAGGCGTTCCTGAATTCGGATCTCTGTTCCCTTCTGAGCTTGTAAACCTGTGCAGGCTCTTCTCTGAGCATCGTTCTCATCTGAAAATTGGGAATGCAACTACCTCCTTCACAGCCTGCTGTAAGGAGGAAACACTAAAGTACCTAGCTGGGGACCTGGAATGCACTGTGCAAGCTCCTTGTTTTTCTCCTTTTTTTACCCTTGGCCTACTTCTCTCCATTCCTCCCACCTGCTTCCCTGTCCTCCCAATTTCAGCACAAGGAAAATATTCTCCTTTTGAACTCTCTCTGTGTTCAGGTAAGGATTCTCAGGATTTGCATTAGGGAGTGCTAGGTGCCCTCTTCCCCTCCAGGTCACATCCCCTACTTTTCCCACCGTAATGAATGGTCATTATTCTGTAACCACAAAATCTGTTGCATAATTTCCACTCCTCCTTTCCCATTAGACCCGCCCATCTGCTCCAGAATCCTCTGTGTGAGGAGAGAGAAGCAAAGAAGAGAGGGTGCCATCAAAGCAGTGGATAGAAGGCTGCTGAAGGTGGCAAGGTCTCCAAGTCTGCCCAGAAATCTCAGAAGCCTAAATGAATATCATCCCTAATCCCTGCCACCCCAGTCTTAATCAGTAGTGGAAGAATAGTCTCAGAACTGTTTGTTTTAACTGGCCATTTAAGTTTACTGGTAAAACACTGGTTAATGATAACAATGCACCATAAAAACCTTCAAAAGGAAGGGAGAATGTTTTGTGGATCACTTTGGGGTTTTTGTTTAGTTTTACATGTGGCAGTTAGTAGTTTTTTTAATCTATAGTTTTTTTTAGTTTCATAATCATTTTTTTTAAATTATACTTTAAGTTCTAGGGTACATGTGCAGAACATGCAGGTTTGTTATGTAGGTATACACGTGCCATGGTGGTTTGCTGCATCCATCACTCCATCATCTACATTAGGTATTTCTCCTAATGCTATCCCTTTCCTATCCCCCCACCCCTTTCTGTCCCTCCCCTAACCCCCCACCCCCGGACAGGCACTGGTGTGTGATGTTCCCTTCCCTGTGTCCATGTGTTCTCATTCTTCAGCACCCACTTATGAATGAGAACATGTGGTGTTTGGTTTTCTGTTCTTATGTCAGCTGGCTGAGAATAATCGTTTCAGCTTTATCCATATCCCAGCAAAGGACATGAACTCATCCTTTTTATGGCTGTATAGTATTCCATGGTGTATATGTGCCACATTTTCTTTACCCAGTCTATCTTTGATGGGCATTTGGGTTGGTTCCAAGTCTTTGCTATTGTAAACAGTGCCGCAATAAACGTGTGTGTGTGTGTGTCTTTAAAATAGAATAATATATAATCCTTTGGGCATATATCCAACAATGGGATTGCTGGGTCAAATGGTATTTGTACTTCTAGGTCCTTGAGGAATCGCCACAGTGTCTTCAACAATGGTTGAACTAATTTACACTCCTACTAACAATGTAAAATTGTTCCTATTTTTCCCACATTCTCTCCAGCATCTGTTGTCTCCAGATTTTTTAATGATCACCATTCTAATTGGCATGAGATGGTATATCAATGTGGTTTTGATTTGCATTTCTCTAATGACCAGTGATGATGAGCTTTTTTGTTGGCTGCATAAATGTCTTCTTTTGAGAAATATCTGTTCATATCTTTGCCCACTTTTTGATGAGGTGGTTTTTTTCTTGTAAATTTAAGTTCTTTGTAGATTCTGGATGTTAGCCCTTTGTCAGATAGGTAGATAGCAAAAATTTTTTTCCCATTCTGTTGGTTGCCAGTTCACTCTACTGATAGTTTTTTGTTCTTGTACAGAAGCTCTTAAGTTTAATTGGATCCCATTTGTCTATTTTGGCTTTTGTTGCCATTGCTTTTGGTGTTTTAGTCATGAAGTCCTTTCCCATGCCTATGTCCTAAATGGTATCGCCTAGGCTTTCTTCTAGGATTTTTATGGTGTTAGGTCTTATCATAAAATCTTTAATCCATATGGAGTCAATTTCTGTATAAGGTGTAAGGAAGAGATCCAGTTTCAGCTTTCTGCATATGGCTAGCCAGTTTTCCCAATCCCATTTATTAAATAGGGAATCCTTTCCCCATTGTTTGTTTTTGTCAGGTTTGTCAAAGATCAGATGGTTGTAGATGTGTGACATTGTTTCTGAGCCCTCTGTTCTCTTCCATTTATCTATATCCCTGTTTTGGTACGAGTACCATGCTGTTTTGATTACTGTAGCTTTGTAGTATAGTGTGAAGTCAGGTAGCATGATACCTCCAGCTTTGTTCTTTTTACTTAGGATTGTCTTGGCTATGTGGGCTTTTTTTTTTGTTCCTATGAATTTTAAGGTTTTTTTTTTTTCTGATTCTGTGAAGAAAGTAAATGGTAGCTTGATGGGGATAGCATTAAATCTATAAATTACTTTGGGCAGTATGGCCATTTTCATTATATTGATTTTTTCCTAACCATGAGCATGGAATGTTTTTCCATCTGTTTGTATCCTCTCTGATTTCCTTGAGCAGGGGTTTGTAGTTCTTGAAGAGGTCCTTCACATCCCTGGTTAGTTATATTCCTAACACGGGATATTGTTTTATTCTCTTTGTAGCAGTTGTGAATGGGAGTTCACTAATGATTTGGCTCTCTGTTTGTTATTGATATATAGGAATGCTTGTGATTTTTGCACATTGGTTTTGTATCCTGAGACTTTGCTGAAGTTGCTTATTAGCTTAAGGAGATTTTTGGGCTGAGATGATGGAGTCTTCTAAATATATAATCATGTCATCTGCAAATAGAGACAATTTGACTTCCTCTTTTCCTAATGGAATATGCTTTATTTCTTTTTATTGCCTGATTGTCCTGGCCAGAACTTCCAATACTATATTGAATAGGGTTGGTGAAAGAGGGCATCCTTGTCTTGTGCTGGGTTTCAAAGGGAATGCTTCCAGTTTTTGCCCATTCAGTATAATATTGGCTGTGGGTTTGTCATAAATAGCTCTTATTATTTTGAGATATGTCAATACCTAGTTTATTGAGAGTTTTTAGCATAAAGCGCTTTTGAATTTTGTTAAAAGCC
The DNA here is from genome assembly GCF_001604975.1 of Cebus imitator. Lineage (NCBI taxonomy): Eukaryota > Metazoa > Chordata > Mammalia > Primates > Cebidae > Cebus > Cebus imitator. The sequence goes on along the minus strand of NW_016107459.1, from coordinate 2,203,259 downwards.
TTCTCTGCATCTACTGAGATAATCATACGGTTTTTGTCTTTTGTTCTGTTTATGTGATGGATTACGTTTGTAGATTTGTGTATGTTGAACCAGCCTTGCGTCCCAGGAATGAAGCCAACTTGATTGTGATGGATAAGCTTTTTGATGTGCTGTTGTATTTGGTTTGCCAGTATTTTATTGAGGATTTTTGCATCAATGTTCATATATTGACCTGAAATTTTCTTTTTAGTTGTGTTTCTTCCAGGTTTTGGTATCAGGATGATGTTGGTCTCGTAAAATGAAATAGGGAGGATTCCCTCTTTTTGTTTTGTTAGGAATAGTTTCAGAAGGAATGATACCAGCTCTTCTTTGTACCCCTTGTGGAATTTAGCTGTAAACCTGTATGGTCCTGGACATTTTTTGGTTGGTATGCTATTAATTGCTGCTTCAATATCAGACCTTGTTATTGGTCTATTCAGGGATTCCACTTTTTCCTGGTTTAGCCTTGGGAGGGTGTAAGTGTCCAGGAATGTATCCATTTCTTCTAGATTTATTGGTTTATGTGCATAAAGTTGTTTGTAGTAATCTCTGATGGTAGTTTGTATTTCTGTAGGATCGGTGGTGATATACCCTTTATCATTTTTTATTGCATCTATTTGATTCTTCTCTCTTCTTTATTATTCTGGCTAGCAATCTATTTTGCTGATCTTTAAAAAAAAAAAAAACAGCTCTTGGATTCATTGTTTTTGAAGGGATTTGGGATCTCTATCTCCTTCAGTTCTGCTCTGATCTTAGTTATTTCTTGTCTTCTGCTAGCTTTTGAATTTGTTTGACCTTGCTTATCTAGTTCTTTTAATCATGACGTTAGGGTGTTGATTTTAGATCTTTCCTCTTTTCTCTTGTGGGAATTTATTGCTCTAAATTTCCCTCTAGACACTGCTTTAAATGTGTTCCAGAGATTCTTGTGCCCCAGAAGAATGTTGTTTCTTCATTCTCATTGGTTTCGAAGAACACCTTTATTTCCGCCTTCATTGCATTATTTATCCAGTAGTCATTCAGGAGCAGGTTGTTCAGTTTCCATGTAGTTGTGTGGTCTTGAGTGAGTTTTTTAATCCTGAGTTCTAATTTGATTGCACTGTGGTCTGAGAGACTATTATGGTTTCCATTCTTTTGCATTTGCGGAGGAGTGTTTTAGTTCCAATTATGTGGTCAATTTTAGAATAAGTGTGATGTGGTACTGAGAAGAATGTATATTCTGTGGATTTGTGGTAGAGAGTGTAGATGTATATTAGGTCAGCTTGGTCCAGACCAGAGTTCAAGTTTAATTTTCTGTCTCATTGTTCTAATATTGACAGCAGGGTGTTAAAGTCTCCCACCATTATTATGTGAGAGTCTGAGTCTCTTTGTAGGTCTTTAAGAACTTGCTTTATGTATCTGGGTGATCCTGTATTGGGTGCATATATATTTAGGATAGTTAGCTCTTCTTATTGCATTGATCCCTTTACCATTATGTAATGCTATTCTTTGTTTTGATCTTTGTTGGTTTAAAGTCTGTTTTATCAGAGACTGGGATTGCAACCCATGCTCTTTTTTTGCTCTCCATTTGCTTGATAAATCTTCCTCCATTCCTTTATTTTGAGCCTATGTGTGTCTTTGCATGTAAGATGGGTTTCCTGAATACAGCACACCAATGGGTTTTGACGCTTTATCGAATTTGCCAGTCCATGTCTTTTGATTGGGGCATTTAGCCCATTTACATTTAAGGTTAATATTTTTACATGTGAATTTGATCCTGCCATTTTGATGCTAGCTGGTTGTTTTTCCCATTAGTTGAGGCAACGTCTTCATAGTATCCATGGACTTTACAATTTGATATGTTTTTGCAGTGGCTGTTACTGGTTGTTCCTTTCCATGTTTAGTGCTTCCTTCAGGAGCTCTTGTATGGCAGACCTGGTGGTAACAAAATCTCTCAGCAGTTGCTTGTCAATAAAATATTTTATTTCTCTTTCACTTATGAAGCTTAGTTTAGCTGGATATGAAATTCTGGGTTGAAAATTATTTTCTTTAAGAATGTTGAATATTGGCCACCACTCTCTTCTGGCTTGTAGGGTTTCTTCCAGGAGATCCACTGTGAGTCTAATGGGCTTCCCTTTGTGGGTAACCCGACCTTTCCCTCTGGCTGCCCTTAGCATTTTTTCCTTCATTTTAACCCTGGTGCATCTGATGATTATGTGTCTTGGGGTTGCTCTTCTTGAGGGGAATGTTTGTGGTGTTCAAATTTCCTGAATTTGAATGTTGGCCTGCCTTGATAGGTTGGGGAAGTTCTCCTGGATAGTATCCTGAAGAGTGTTTTGCAGCTTGGATTCATTCTCCCTGTCACTTTCAGGTACACCAAACAAACGTAGATTAGGTCTTTTCACATAATCCCATATTTCTTGGAGGCTTTGTTCATTTCTTTTCACTCTTTTTTCTCTGATCTTGCCTTCTCATTTTATTGCATTGAGCTGGTCTTTAATCTCTAATATCCTTTCTTCCACTTGATCAGTTTGGCTACTGAAACTTGTGTAGGCGTCAGGAAGTTCTTGTGGTGTGTTTTTCAGCTCCATGAAGTCATTTGTGTTCTTCTGTATGCTGGTTATTCTAGTTCACATTTCATCTAACCCTTTTTCAAGGTTCTTAGTTTCCTTGCATTGGTTAGAACATGCTCCTTTAGCTTGGAGAAGTTTATTACCCGCTTTCTGAAGCCTGCTTCTGTCAGTTCATCAAACTCATTCTCTACCCAGTTTTGTTCCCTTGCTGGTGAGGAGTTGTTATCCCTTAGAGGAGAAAAGGCATTGTGGTTTTTGGAGATTCAGCCTTTTTATGCTGGTTGCTTCCCATCTTTGTGCATTTATCTACCTTTGGTCTTTGAAGTTGGTGATCTGTGGATGAAGTCTGTAAGTGGACATTCTTTCTGTTGATGTTGAAACTATTTCTTTCTCTTTGTTAGTTTTCCTTCTAACAGGCCCCTCTGCTTCAGGCCTACTGGTGTTTGCTAGAGGTCCACTCCAGAACCCTATTTGCTTGGGAATCACCAACAGGGGCTGCAGAACAGCAGAGATTGATGCCTGTTCCTTCCTCTGGTGGCTTCCTCCCAGAAGGGTACCTGCCGGGTACCTGCCAGATGTCAGCCAGAGCTCTCCTGTATGAGGTGTTTGTCAGCCCCTGCTGGGAGGTGTCTCCCAGTCATGATACACGGGGATCAGGGAGCCACTTGAGGAGCCAGTCTGTCTCTTACCAGAGCTCCAGCAATGTACTGAGAGATCCATTGCTCCCTTCACAGCTGCTGGGCAGAGACATTTAACTCTGCTGAAGCTGAACCCAAAACCACCCCTTTTTCCAGGTTCTGTCCCAGGAAGGGGGGTGGGGGCTTTATTTATAAGACCCTGATGGGCCGCTGCCTTATTTTCAGAGATGCTCTGCCCAGCAAGAAGGGAGTCTAGTGACAGTCTGCCTGCAGAAGCCTTGCTGAGCTGCTGTGGTCTCCACCCAGTAACTGTGTAAACTTCCTGGTGACTTTGTTTACACAGGAGAGATTAAAACCACCTACCTGAACCTCAGCAATGATGGACACCTCTCCCCACAATGAGCTTAAACATCCCAGGTTGAGATCAGACTGCTGTGCTGGCTGCAAGGATTTCAAGCCAGTGGATCTTAGCTTGCCAGTCTTGCGGGGGTGGGATATGCTGAGCCAGATCAGTTGGCTCCCTGACTTCAGCCCCCTTTTTGAGGGAAATGAGTGGTTCTGTCTCACTGGCATTACAGGTGCCACAGGGATATGAGGGAAAAAAACCTGCTGTGGCTAAAACAGGCACCCAGTTTTGTGCTGAAAACCTGGGGTACTGGTAATATAGGCACTGGAGGGAATCTCTTGGTCTGTGGGTTGTGAAGACTGTGGGAAAAGCGTAGTATCTGAGCCAGAGTGTCAGGAAAAGTCCCTAATGGCTTCCCTTGGATAGGAGAGGGAGTTCTCCAGCCCCTTGTACTTCCTGGGTGAGGTGATGCCTCCTCCTGCTTCAGCTTGCCCTCCTTGGGCTGCACCCACTAACCAGTCCCAATGAGATGAACCTGGTACCTCACTCAGTTGGAAATGCGGAGATCACCTGCCTTCTGTGTCACTCTCGCTGGGAACTGCGCACTGGAGCTATTCCTATTTGGCCATCTTGGCAGAAATCCCCAAAATCTATAGTTTTTAATGGAAACAACTTGACCAAAAATCTGCCACAGAATTTTGAGTTCCATGAAAACAAGTTTAATGAAGAAAATAAAAGAGGGGGGACAGTCCCTTTTTGGAGACCAAAGCCCTCTTAGGACCAATGCAGGTGTACTTTCAGGGCAGTAGGGAAAGCAGAGGTGGCTGGAAGGAAATTCCATGTCTTGGGATGTGGATAAGGCTGTGGAAGCTACTGATATCTATGCCATTGTATGGGGCTGGGGATGGGGATGGGGGTGGGGTAGAGGCTGATGTCATTAAAAGAACAAGTAGACTAGCTTGAAGTCCCAGGAGAAAAGAAATGGAAAACCCACAAAAGTAAATTGAAAACTTTAAAAATATAGATGGTCTAGGTAAAAATAATAGTAATCTAAGTTATCTATCCTTTATGTCTTTTACCAAGTATGACAGTGAATATTTCTTAAATTTATTTTAATGATGTCTTTGATTAAAAATCTTTCCTACTTATTTTTGTTAAAAATTGATAAAGTATGTTTTATTATAACTTAGAATTAGAAAGTAATTGTTTTTCTTTTTCTTTCTTTTTTTGAGATGAAGTCTTGCTCTGTCTCCCAGGCTGGAGTGCAGTGGCGCAATCTCAGCTCATTGCAACCTTTGTCTCCTGGGTTAAAGTGATTCTCCTGCCTCAGCCTCCTGAGTAGATGGGATTACAGGCACCTGCCATTGTGCCAAGCTAATTTTTGTAATTTTTTAGTAGATATGGGGTTTCACCATGTTGGCCAGGCTGGCCTTGAACTCCTGACCTCAGGTGATCCACCCATCTCGGCCTCCCAAAGTGCTGTGATTACAGGTGTGGGCCACCACGCCTGGCCAGAAAATAATTTTTATACATATTAATTAACATGTTAATACCTACAAGGCAAATGCATACTAATGACATATCTAGAATTATGAACTGATAGAGTTTAAAGGAAAATATGTAGTTAGAGTTAGCATACAAACAGCACTGGCCAATTTAATACTCAATTACTTATATATCTGTAGTGCAATCTCAGAGTTATAACCTAATATTGAATGGACTTTGGCCCATAGAAATGCCAGTGAAGACTGAAAAGACTCAGATGTTAATTTTTTTTTTTTTTTAATTTTTAGATTAACACCATTTCCCTTTTATTTTTTAGGGTTGTTTGGGGTTTGTCCCACCTCTTTTAGTATATCCTTAACTAAATGTTAATAATTATTTTCAAATATTTATTGTATGCCAGATAGTAAGTGTATATATTAAACTCATTTAGTCCTTAAGAACCTCTTATAATGGGTTCTAGAATTATTCTTATTTTGTAAATGAGGACTCCAAGGAATACAGAAGATAAGACACTTACCTAAGGGAGACATAAACCTTAGCTCCCAAGTCCCAGAGTTCAGTTTTGGGCCCAGGTCGTTGAAAGCAGTCCTCTTAGCTAATACTTTAGGAACTGCCCCTTAGAGCAAGATGCTAATTGCACAGAGTGGGACTAATAACACAACAGCAGAATATGCAAACAGGTCATTCTAATATTGCCTTGTAATTGTTTTTAGTACCTGCTAATAAAACCCCATACCTTTAAAAATAGTTGAATACATTGGTTCAAATATGCTTGAGATTATTGAGAAGATTGCAGTTACTGAACCACAAGGACAGAAATTGTTTGAAAATAATTTTGCATCACTGTAACCATGACAACAGTTATGGTTTATGGTTGAAGTCTTTTATTGTTTTCTGAACTTCAACCTATTTTTCTTTCTTCTCGAATATTTTGTACATAACTAAAAATAACTTCTAACTCGGAAAGACTTTTTTCTCGTATAAATCAGTTTGTTCAATGGGAGGAGTGGAGAGCCTTAGGTTGAAATCAACAAAAAGCATTGAAATGACCAAAATACGAACAGAATTCAGTGGCTGACCAGAGTACTTGACTCCTGGTTAACCAAGATTAGCTTACAAATAAATAGCATTGCAACAATATAATTAACTACATGCTACCCATTACAATAAAATTCCAGCACAACAAAAGATTCTGTACGTTTCTTGGAATTTTATACACAGGGTATATAAGGAGAGCCATGGTGGAATTGTTTCACCTGGAAGAATGTTACTTTAGTAGTGTGTCTTCTGGAAACATTTCATGAAAAGGCTATATATTTAAATTGTATGTTATGGCTCTTATATTGATTTCTCTTGCTGATTCAGACAATCCTTTACATGATAAACAGAATTATTCTCACACATTGTTTTCCTTTCCATACATCTCCTAAGTTTTATTCATGCTTCATCATTTTTATCTAAGCCACAATGGTAATAAATGTCACAGCCACGCTGGCCCTGCAAATATCCTTTTGATCAATATCCATGTTCGGTTCTTAAGGCTAAGATACAGCTGATCCAAGAGAAGCAGAAGTCCTCAGGGTTGTTGTTTTTTTTTAATTATTTCAAAACTTTTAGAGAAAAAACTCATTCTGTTCATGGAAATAATGGGAATTTTAAGCAACTTAGCTGTTGTCAAAGTCATGCTGTCTTAGCTGGATTCCTAGTGAGATCAGCCAAATCTGAATTGTTATCCTTTCTACCCTCAGTTCTTTTCTGCCTCCTGTATCCCTGCTCCATACATGGGTTCTCAAGCCAGAAACTAAAGATGAGTTCCACTTGTACCCCTTTCCACATACAGTCAACTTGTATGTGCTGTCCTCTGTCCGTTCCAATTATTGTCTGAATCCGTTTTTCTCTCCCTGCCTCCTATTCCCATGCCACTCTTCTCTTTTCTTTTTTTCTGAGACAGGGTCTTGCTGTGTCACCCAGGCTGGAGTGCAGTGGTGCACTATAGCTCTCTATGTCCTTCACCTCCCAGACTCAAGCCATCCCCCTGTCTTAACCTCCCAAGTAGCTGGAAATAGAGGCACATGCCACCATGCCCTACTAATTTTTGAATTTTTTTAAAGAGGTGTAGCCTTAGTATGTCATCCAGCTGGTCGTAAGGACTTTAGCACTGACACTGAATAGGAGAAGGAGCTGTTTGGAGGGTTTGAGATGAGTTACAGTGTGAGGGTTGATACTGAGTGTCAACTTGATTGGATTGAAGGATGTGAAGTACTGATCCTTGGTGTGTCTGTGAGGGTGTTGCCAAAGGAGGTTCATGTTTGAGTCAGTGGGCTGGGAAAGGCAGACCCACCCGCAATCTGGGTGGGCACCATCTAATCAGCTGTCAGTGTGGCCAGAATAAAGCAGGCTGAGAAACATAAGTCTAGCCTCCCAGCCTACAATTTTCTCCCGTGCTGGACCCTTCCTGCCCTGGAACATCGGACTCCAAACTCTTCAGTTTTGGGACTTGGACTGTCTTTCCTTGCTCCTTAGCTTGTAGATGGCCTATTGTGGGACTTTGCAATCATGGGAGTTGATACTTAATAAACTCCCCTTTATATATATAAAGTATATATGTCAGGGTTCTCTAGAGGGACAGAACTAATAGCATGTATTTATATATATAATTGTGTGTGTGTATATATATATATATATATTCTATCATATTTAATATACTCTTATATATACTATTAGTTCTGTCCCTCTAGAGAACCCTGACTCATACATAAGGTACGCTCTGACTTTCACTTTATGGATGATCACTATAACTACACTGTTGAAAATAGACAGTGGAGTGTTCAGGGGAAAAGCAGAAGATAAGATGGACGATGATTGCAGTAAGGAGGGAAAACGATAGTGACTTAGACCAGGGAGTGAGGGAATGAGAAGCGCCCAGTTCCTAATGTGTGCTGCTCTAACATTGAATGGGCTAAGAAAGAGGAACAAAGTGGTCAACACTGAGTCAGGTTTTTGTCTAAGTGGCTGGAATGCTACAGTGGGCCTTAAGTGAGGTGCGTTAAACTGTGAGAGGGGCAGGTTTGGAAAGGCGGTTCAGGAGGTCATTATCGGACAATCAAATGGAGTTGCATGAAGACAGCTGGATATACAAGTCTGGAGTTCAAGGGTGGGGTCTAGGATGGAGATGAATTTAGGAGTCATCCGTGTGAGACTGGATAAGCTCACTAATGGATATGGACAGAATATAGAAAGCAGCAGAATTCCAAGGACTGAGCCACAGGGACACAAATGTCAGCCTAAGGAAGCTGTGAGGCATGAGACAAGGTAGGACAAAACCCCGGAAAGTGTCCTGTCCAGAGAAAGCAAGTCGGAAGGAAGGAAGGAATAACCAGATCACATGCTACTGTGAGTCAAGTAAGATGAGCACTGAGACCTCAGCAGTACCTTTAGCAAAGAGAAAAGAGCAGGTATGGTGAAGCGGCGGAAGTAAACACAGATTAGAACAGGTTCCGTCGGGAATTGAAGACAGCGAATTGTAAACAACTATTCCAAGGAGTTTTGTAAGGCAGGGCAAGCAGAGAAATACAGGCGGGGGGCAAGGGGTGAGTAGAGGCAGAACTGGGTGAGAAGGGATTTTGTTGTAAGTTTTGAAAAATAACAGCACATCTGTAGGCTAGTGGAAATGATTCAGCATCAAGGGAAATTGAATAATTTAGGAGAGAGAGAAGAGAATTCCTGAGACTTGCCCTTGAAGAGCGAGAGTAAGATACAGAGTACAAATCTGAGGTGACAGACAGGAACACAGAGGGCTCCCCCAGTGATAAGACAGAGGGTGCAGATGGGGTTGGGCACACAGACAATGGGAGCACTGGAAGATCTCTTGTGACTGTCAGGTTTCTTAGTGACATGGAAATCTTGGTCATCAGCTAAAAGTGAGGCTTGATGGGGAGGTAGTCGAGAGGAGAAAGTGTGAAATGGTTATCTAGGAGAGGGGGAGAGTGAACAATGAAAATATAGCATGCCTTCTTGGCAGAGATAAAGTCCCACTTATGATTTGTTATCATGAAATTTAAGATGAACCCACTTTCCATGGCTGTGCACACCATGTTCCACCTCTAGAACACAGAGGACTGGGCACGGTGGCTCACGCCTGTAATCCCAGCACTTTGGGAGGCTGCAGTGGGCAGATCACTTGAGGTCAGGAGTTCAAAACCAGCCTGGCTAACATGGTGAAACCCTGTCTTTACTAAAAATACACAAATTAGCTGGGTGTGGTGGTGGGCACCTGTAATCTCAGCTACTTGGGAGGCTGAGGCACAAGAATTGCTTGAACCCCAGAGGTGAAGGCTGCAGTGAGCCATGATTGCACCACTGCACTCCAGCCTGGGCAGCAGAGTGAGATTCTGTCTCAAAAAATAAAAAGAATTTAAAAATTAAAAAAAAAAAAAAACAGGAGTGTGGGCAAATAGTGGCCAAGTGAGTATCTTGAAGTGAGAAAGGGATGAGAGCATTGATGGTATAATGCAAGAATCAGATATAGTTAGACATTGGAATTTATACTTGAAAATCTAAGAAACAAATTGGTAAATTCAATAGATGGTGGGTGCTGGTGAGGGATTGTTGAATTCAGTATCTTGGAGAGAATGAACAGGAAATACAGAAAAGGGTAAAGGAAAGGATAATTGAAACTAAGTTTATGGAAGAGTTGTAATTAATGATAAGGACAAGAGCTAAATTATGCTTCTCAAACTTTAGTGTGCATATGAATCCTCTGAAGTTCTTATTAGGATGTGTATTTTGATTTGGTAATAGGTTGGCAGAGCCTTAGATTCTGTATGTCTATCAGATTCTGTATGTCTACCAAGCTCCCAGTGATGCTGATTCTATTGATCCAGGTTTTGCATTTTTAAGGGTAACGATCTAGACTGATATTTCTCAACCCTCACAGTAAATTACAACCATTAGGGAGCTTAAAACACTCTGATGATAGACCGATGAATTGGAGTTTTTGTGGATTGGATTTAGCTTCTCTGAATTTAGAATTAATATGACCTCTGGCCTAGAATGTGTGACCTTGGAGGATAAGATCATTGCAGGATGGAGGGTCATGAAATTGAAAAACCAAGATGTTAGAAGTGTCATCTTTGTGGTTATTAAACTCTTCACAAATTATGCTTTAGATAAAGTGACTGTTAATCCAGAGGTCTGTAAATAACTACAAAAACTTCAAAATTGGGTGATATAATCTGATGGCATAATATTCAAGGCAAAGATGTTTAGAGAGAACAAACAGACTGAAAGAGACAATACTGAGCCCGGACAACACTTACCCACCCCAGACCCAGTGGCATGTTGGATTTGGGAAATGGAATATCCGCCCCTTCAGAAGACTCCAGAAGAAACGATGGCATCAGAAAGATCTAGACTTTAGTATGAGAAGAATGTGAAGGAAACAATCTAAAAAGAGACTGAAATTTTAGAAGATTTTCATGCTGTATTCCAGGCGGCATGGAAGAGGGTCAGGACTTTTGGAGCTGGTGGCGTGCAGCCCCTGGGATTACAGCACAGGAGGTGAGGGATGGCCTGCAGTCCGGACTCAGCCTCTCATAGAGATGACTGTCTCAGAGCAGAGTGTTGTGATATGGCTGGCAGCCCTGGGGTGTAAGGGACTGGTGGGGGATCTTGTCAGAAGCTGGAGGAGTCCTGGGCCCCCCTCTTCACTCCCTCAGCTATTTTCTGGCTGTAGAACCCTTTATTTCTCAAAACAAAGGTGTGAAAGCAAATCTGGTGTGGAAAACGCATAAAAGCAGAGTTTCTGTGATTCAAGTGGTAGTTAGGGGAGGAGAGCAGTGCCCCCCACAGGGGCCTATCAACACTCCTGGGGCTTCTCAGGGGTCCTGAGGTTCAGGTCAGAACCACTCTCCAACATAGGCTGGAGACACCCAAGGCAAATGGGTCATTATCTATAATCGAGTAAAGATCATGTATCCAACAATAATGTCTCTTCAAATCTTTTGTTAACCATGCAGATTGAGCACTTCTTTCTGTGTAATAAACTCTTCATACAAACAAGTGGTTTGAAATATCCCTTGGGATTTCCTTATGTCATTTATGATTAGGAGAACGTCCCTGTTAAACTGACATCATTTACATAGGAGAAACCATAGTTTTGAATAGCTATGTGTTCTCCAGAAGCAAAGGTTCTCAATGAACCAAAGGTATGAATGTGAGTAGGTTTTTAAGAAAGTACTTCCAAGAGAACCCTGTAAAGTGGGCGAGCAAGCAGGAGAGAGAAACCTAGTACAGGTTGAGTGACCCTTCTACAGAATGCTCAAGACCAGAATTGTATGGACTCGGGTTCTGGAATATTTGCATATACATAATGAGATATATTGGGAATAGGATCCAAGTTCAAACACGAAATTCATTCATTTTATATGCATCTTATGCACATAGCCGGGAGGGAATTTCATACAATATTTTAAATAATTTTTGCCTGAAACAAAGTTTGTTCACACTAAACCATCAGAAAGCAAAGGGGTCACTACGTGAGCCACTTGTGGACAGTCTGTGGTTGTTTGGTGTCACGGTCTTCCCTTGGGGATGCTGAATAAACTGTGCGTTTTGCACCTACGTTTTGACTGCAACCAGCCACGAGGTCATGTGTGGGATTTTCTACTTGTGGCGTCACGTTTGTGCTCAAAATGTTTCGGACTTTGGAGCATTTCAGATTCCAGATTTTTTGATTAGGTATGCTCCATTTATAATAGTGTCAATTCATGTCAGTTCAGGTACAGTCTCAAGGATGTAGCTTCAGCCTCATCCCTGCAAGGGACTTCTGGAAAGTTACAGCTCAGATTCCGACCCAGTGGGACAGAAGCCATATTTCTGCACCCACTAGTCAATGGCTAATGGGGAAGTTGTAGAAACTCCTAGGCACTTTCAGGCAAGACAATCCATGAGTCTGAGGGCTGTTCTTCAGAGAAGAGGGGCAGGTATGGGTACTTGAAAGAGAAGCTCACTGAGCACAGAAATTGCAAAAGGGCTGCAAGAACAACTGACGGAAAGGGAGCCCATCAGTGCCTTGCGTGATAGAAGGTTTTCTTTAGAAAGGCATAGATAACCTAGGTAAAGATTCCACTCAAAAATATTGCCTTCATCTTGTAATTATCTCTCCAAGAGATTTTTAGCAGTGATAAATTATGCCACCTTCTCCCATGCACTTCCAGCAGGATCTTATTTCCACACATAGGGTGAAGCATTGAGAAAATCCTGGTCAAGTGAATATGAGTATACACCTGAGAGATACCTAGGCATAGCTATGACTGAATGTGCAGTCTGTATTTTAAAACAAAATACATATTTAAAATACCCACTGTTTTAAATGGATTCTATTCTTTTTCTCACTAACCTAAGTGTAAATATCAAGAATGTTTAGAGTTTCAAACATTTACATCATTACAAATAGTTTGTCTACAACCTCATACATTTCTGTATTTCAGGATTGTTGTTGATTTTTATTTTTCTCTATAAATGTTGGCTTCTCTTCTAAGGATTAGAGGAGCATTATTTGAGAGTCCCTGCCTTAAATGTAATTTAGAGTTGTGCAATGTCAAACCCACTGACAGATTTAGAGATTAATTTCTAGACCTCTTCTGGTGCTCGAGAAGCTCCTTAAGGTTTTGAAAATGGCAAAAATATTGACTCCCTACCACTAAAGGTTACCTGTATCCACATTCACCCTAATGCAAAAGGAGAGTTTAAGTGTGGTAAATATCAACATTGTTTGTTGTTTTGCTTTATGGAAAAACCTGTGCATAGAAAAAAATAAGGCAACTGCCAGAATAAGAAATAGTTTACCTCCAGAAGAACAGCTTATACACCTGTGTTTTCCTCTTTTCATTCAGCAAGTATAACATCACTGTTATTACATTAATATTATTCACATAGAAAAAAAAGTTCAGCAGCTTTAAATGGTCATGTCTTAAGGTCAGGTTCCTAAAAAGCACACCGTGAACCAAAGATTTAAATGTTAGCATTTTGCAAAAGGAAGGATTTGAGTATGATTTATAAGCTACTCAGATTGTATTAAGAATTGGTAGAAAAAATTTTTTAAATATTTTGACCGAGATACCTTTCCAAATAAGTGTTTTGCTACATTTTGAAGTCAGTGCATTTTCAGGGATATTTAATCCACATGTTTCAGTGAGGCTACATATAAATCATCCAAATGTTATTTTATTACAGCTATGTGATGTCTAAAATGCTTTTGTGCTTTTAAAAATAGTCGTTATATTTTTTTTCTAGAAAGCAGCAGGTAAGTTGCCAAGAGTAAACAAATAGAAAAGGTTTGAGTTCAGTTTGAAATGCTTATCCTATTATTTTTGATTGGGTTCTGAACTTGGCAGCACACATTCCCCGTTCGTGCCTACAGGGCAAAGTAAAAACAATCTGAACACTGTATTTCCCAATTGGTTCATTGACATTTGAGAATAATGTAGTACAGATAGAACCAGCATGCTTGGCAGGTGAGTGATACTTAACATGACCTTGGAAAGTTACTTCCCACCAGTTTGCAGAAGTTCACGGCCTGGAACAACATTGTACATTTTACAAAACACGGGTTACGACAGACAGCCATCGAGGGATACATGCTGGGGATTTATCTATTTTTCTCATGTATCTTTAGGTGGAATGGTTGAAAAATGAAGACATAATTGATCCTGTTGAAGATCGGAATTTTTATATTACTATTGATCACAACCTCATCATAAAGCAGGCCCGCCTCTCTGATACTGCAAATTATACCTGTGTTGCCAAAAACATTGTTGCCAAGAGGAAAAGCACAACTGCCACTGTCATAGTCTACGGTGAGTGACCCTTCAGGGTTTTAGTCTAGTTCCTGTCTAACTGCAGTTTCTCATTGGCATCAGTGTCTTGACTCAAGCCAGAAGCCCTTTTTAAAAATCTCATTTTATTTTAGACAGAGTCTTGCTCCGTCACCCAGGCTGGAGTACAATGGCATGACCATAGCTCACTGTAACCTTGACCTCCTGAGCTCAAGGGATCCTCCCACTTCAGCCTCCCCTCAGTAGCTGGTACAGGCATGCACCACCATGCTGGGTTCTAGAAGCCCCTTTTCAATCTCCATCACTACTTGCTTGCTGCTTTTCACAGGGCCAGTGAGGTTTAATTGCTTCCCTGCTACTCATATGAAAGGACAGACTCAGACATTCTCAGCCCTTTGTCAGTCAGCTTCTCGGGAAGCAAAGGAAGCCTCCCTGAGTGCCTGCTGCTTCTGTAAGCCCTCTTCTCTCCAGAACCTGCACCACCAAGATCTAGATTGAGTTCTAAAGATGAATATGCCTTGTTCAGCCTGCTGATGTTTCTATGAATCTGGCCTTGGTCGTATCATTACAAACCCTTAGAAAGCAGGAGCTGACCTATTTGCAAAATACATCAGCACAGTTTTAGCTACTTACAACTCATTCTGCTCACTCCATCAGAAGTGTGCAGAGTGAAGATACTGCCTTACCTAGCCAGGTGGCCCTAATCCTAACAACATGGTAAAGTCCAACAAAGCGACTTCTTAGGAAGCTTCCTCTCATGCCCTGGTCCTTTCTAAGCCAGTTCATCTCTAAACCTATCAATTCTCTGGAAGTGCAAAGCAATTTCATGCCCCATTTTGATGTGGCAAATATGCTTTTATTTCTCTAAATGATTTAGGACTCAGTTATTTTTTAGTCATTTCATGAGTAGCTTCATCTCCCCAGCTAAGGTTAAACTCTTTGGTAGACTAGATTGGTCTGTATATTTACATATTTCTCACAATGTTAGACATCGAATAGTTCCTTATATTGATGCTTGACTGTCTCCAAGGAAACCAAACAACCTGGGAAGTATTTTGAGATTATGCTACCTCCAGAATGATATGCTCATGCCTCACCACTTCCTAGAACATAATAAAGATTTTCATCACTGTTTTAGTGTTAAAATCCATGGGCCTTGGTGTCTTATTGACTGAAGGAGGGACAGCCACTAGCAAGTATGTGGCTCATGGTACAGTCAGTCGTGTGTCACTTAATGATGGGGACACATTCTGAGAAATGCATTATTACATGATTTCATCATTGTGTGAACATCGTAGAATGTATTCACACAAAGATGATATAGTCTACTGCATGCCTGGGATCGATGGTATAGCCTGTTACTCCTAGGCTGCAAACCCGTATACCATGTTACTATACAGAATACTATAGGGAATTGTAACAAAATGGTAAGTATTTGTATATCTAAACATAGAAAAGGTAATATAAAAATAAGATATCAAAGATACAAAAGAAAAAGTACACCTGTATAGGGCACTTAACCATGAATGGAGCTTGTGGGCCTGGAGGTTGCTCTGGGTGAGTCAATGAGTAAGCGGTGAGTGAATACGAAAGTTTAGGACATTACTCTACACTGCTGTAGACTTTATAAATGCTACACATAGGCTATACTACATTTGTAGAAAAAGTAAAGTAATACACAATGTTACAACAGCTATGAGGTTATTAGGTGATAGGAATTTCTCAGCTCCATTGTAACCTTATGGAACAAACCATTGCTGTATATGAAGTCTGTCCTTGACTGAAACGTTGCAAGTACATGATATGACTGAAGGGGTTAAGAATATGGCACCCCAAAATATGCCACTTGGTATGTTGACTATTTTCTACATTAAAGGTCCCTGAGAAACGCAGGTGCAAGATCACTCTGGTAATCCTTCTGACTCTTAAAAGCAGGAGATGAGATTTTCAAATGAAAGATGCCTTCCCTATACTAGAAGGAAAGTAACATATCAAGGACAGGAAGTTGAGACCAAGGGAAAGTTAAGATCCAGAGAATTCTGTATCGATCTTATTAAAATAACTCTCAATCTTCTTTTAGCCTTACCACATAATTTAGTCACATTTTCCCAACTTACTACTCTTTGTCCAGTTCAGTATATAAGCATTCGACTGCATCTTTGGGTCTTAATTTTCTTATGACATGTAAAAGTTCTATGAAATAAATTTGCATGTTTTTCTTCTGTTGATTTGTATTACATCAATGTAATTATTAGGCCCAGCTGAAAACATCCTGAAAAAGTGAAAGTAAAATTTTGCCTACCCCACAGTACCATTAAGATGGATGTGTGTTTGAGAAGAGAAACCGCTATGCTCTTCCAAAAAAATGTAGTGCTGCTTTAAAAATGTCATTTTAATTACAAGAAAGATATATAAAATTTTTTGATCCTCTGATTCCTCAGAGGTTTAATTTCCTAGTCTAGATAATGGCTGTGTTGAATTGTACACAATGGCCTTTCTTAAATCACAATAAAATAATAAAATGTTTTCTTCTTTTTTAGTCTCATTTTAAGCTGCCTGAAACACTTGATTAACATTTGAAATGCAAGAAAGAAATGGGGCACAATCACAGTATGTGCCAGTCATAAATAACTAATGAAGGCAGACTGTATATAGTTGTATTAGATAGATGTTTAATGAACATGCAGATCTCTCCCTATGTATATTATGCTTTCAATATCCATAAATACAATGAATGTGTTGTCTTTAGGAAGGATCAAACACAAGTAACTTAGTAGTTAGAACTGAGAAAACATCTCTGAACTAGGGTCAGGAATCCTGGGTCATGGGAGTATTTCTGTCACTAACTGATCTTCAGAGGGATTTTTAACCAGGATTCTCTGAGCCCTTGCCTCGTTCTTTGTAAAGTGAAAGAATAAACCTAGGATCTTCAAAGACTTTTTCATCCCTGATCATTTCTCATTAAAATCCTAGCAGAACAGTATATGTATCCTAAACCCCAAATATCAGCTTGCCAGTATGCTAGTTAACAGTTTATACAGACAAGTCCATCACAGGGAATTTTGTAAACTTGAGCAAGTTAAGTTGCTTTTTGGAACACTAACTGAAACCCTACCTATCCACCATCTGCTTGTCCTTTGCATAACCTCCTAAAATAACTTGTCCAAGCCTCATAGGTTGGACTCACCAGACATTCATAGAAAACATATGTATCTAACCAGTATTTCATATTTAGAGAGTATTTTGTACATTTTTTGTTAATGCAATTTTTAGCTTGCAAATATACATCCACTAGAGAACATTTGGAAAACAGAAAAGGTCAAAGAAGGAAATACCTATACCTATAATCCTGTCACCCAGAGATAATATTAAACAAAAATTATGTGTGTACTATTGGTATATTCTTTTTTTTGAGACAGGGTTTCACTCTGTAGCTCAGGCTGGGGTGCAGTGGCACAATCTTGGCTCCCTGCAACCTCTGTCTCCTGGGCTCAAATGATCCCCTCCTCAGCCTCCCAAGTACCTGCGACTACAGGCATGTGCCACCACACCTGGCTAATTTTTGTTTTTTTTGTAAAGATGAGGTCTCACTATATTGCCCAGACGAGTCTCAAACTCCTGGACTCAAGTGATCTGCCCGTCTTGGCATCCAAAAATACTGAGATTATAGGCATGAGGCGCTGTACCTGGCCTATACTAGTATTTTCTATATATTGTTTTATATATATATATATATATATATATGTAATTTTTTATAATTATAATTAAAATATGTAAATATTAAGTACTATATACATACTACATAAAAATTATACATATATAATTATGTGTAATGTATCCATTTAGAGACAGGATCTCACTGTGTTGCCCAGGCTGGAGTGTAGTGATGTAATCATAGCTCACTGCAGCCTCTACTCCTGGGCTTAAAGGATCCTCCTGCCTCAGCCTCCTGAGTAACTGGGACTATATACATACGCCAACTTAACCAGCTAATTTTTTAATTTTTGTGGAGATAGGATGTTGCTATGTTCCCCAGACTGATCTTGAACTCCTGGGCTCCAGCAACCCTCTCTGCTTGGGTTACAAGAGGGTGCCACTTCACTCAGCCTCATGTATTATGAAATAGCCTCTACAGTATCATTTTTAATGGCTGTCCAGGAGTCCATCACATGAACATATAAGGCTGGCTTTGCCATTTTCCTGTTTTTCAACATTATAGTTGTTTCCAATTATTAATCTTTATATAAAATAAAGTTGCTGTGAAAAATACATTTCTGTCTATAAATATTAATGATTACTCCCTATTTGATAGGTTTCTAGAAAACAAAATGTTGGGCAAATAATATGCACATATAAGGTTTGCGTTACTTGAATGACTAATACACTTATTTAGTATTAGGATGTAGATGCATATACTGGTTGCATCATATTTTAACTACAAGCAAATTTTTGTTAGAAGTTGTTTAATTATAAAAATTTCATAGACTCACATTATTGAAGTATTAAAAAAGTACACATCAAAGTATTTTCTAAAGAGACCTGCAGAAGTGAATAGTGTGCAGTGTTAGGGTATAGGTTTTATAATCACATATGCTGACAGCTCATCATACATGACAATTGGCCTTCATACACAAAATATGTGTTTATTTCAAAATCAACTAATTGCCAAGTAACTCAAATTGCCATTCAGTTTGTTTACAACTCCAATACTATAAGATTTTATTTTTTAACCAGGTTCACTGGTTTGTGCAACCGAATAAAATCCTTAAAAGGTTGTAAAGTTTACCTATGCTTAAGAAAATCAATCATCTGGTTGTTTTTCTTTTTGAAAAAGAAGGTAAATGATTTGATTCTGTTCCCATGCTATAGCTTCACTTGCAGGCTTGTCATAGAGATGTAAACATTTATTATTTGAGATGAGCTGTCAAAAGTAGTTTTGGAGCTTGACTAGGTAAGGAGATATGTATATTTTTTAAGAACACTGGCCAAGGAAAAGAGAACACAGTCCAATTTGTTTTTCTGAGTAGGTAAGTAAATGTTGGTAAATAATATTTTTTCTTCATCTGTACAATAAAACTTTGGATAAAATGATAACCGTGGTCTCTTCTGGCTGTAAAATTTTGGATTTTTGTAATGGTCACTTGAAAAATAACTTTGGTTACATATTGTGTCTGTTTTATGTGTCCATGTGTGTCGTGCGTGCACACACGTTTAATCCATTTTCTACTGTTTGCCTCCTTTCAGTTAACGGTGGCTGGTCCACCTGGACAGAGTGGTCTGTGTGTAATAGCCGCTGTGGACGAGGGTATCAGAAACGTACAAGGACTTGTACCAACCCGGCACCACTCAATGGGGGTGCCTTCTGTGAAGGACAGAGTGTGCAGAAAATAACCTGTACTACATTATGCCCAGGTAAATAAACCAGTCCTCTCATTCCAAATATCTCCCATTATTCAAGAAACATGTTTTTAGAGAATAGATAGAGTCTTTATTCTTGATCCGAATGTGTGATAAACATTATTTAAATCTGTCCTACATTCAATGTTTACATTGCTGTAAAATCACAGATTTTCCTCCAAAAGAATACTTAACATTGTTACCAAAACATGCAAAATTGTACAAAACGGGAGATTAAACACTACTGTATATGATCCCTTTATATTATTCAACAAAACTGCTGGAGCCAAGACTGCAGATTTTATAATTCAAGAGATTTGAATGGCACTGAAATCCACACATTTTAGGAATAACAGTCTTTGGTCTTCAGAAAAACATGGAAATTAATTGGCACTGAAATTTAGAAAATGTTTTAGACTGAAATATTTTATATTTGGTGTCAGTTTCTGGTCAAGGGAAAATATAACATTTGAAATGAATTATAAGGAAGGCAAAGTTTTGTGACACAGGGGATAATGGATTCTGAAACTAAAATGCAGTCAGTTCTTTATTATCTGTAAATGTTGGTCATCTATTTTTTTGAGTTATTTGCAGTGGTACCTATGGCAAGATTGCATCTCTCTACCTCTTACCATCTTTCTGTACTATCTCATACTGGTACCAACTCTTATCCATAGGTAAATCGAAGATAATATTTGCCAAAAGCAAAAACAAAACTTATTAAAATGCTTAATTACAAAATATAGTCAAAGCTAAGCTAAAATTATTTTGAAATAATCCATAAATTTACTGTGTTCATTGGAGTAGCTATTGTGTTTTCAGTTTTGATGTTTAGATGCACAGCCACCTCCTCCTTTTGCTTAATTTAGTCCCGTTTATCCTTTAATAGAACCTTTCTCAGAGATGGGCTGGAGAAATGAACTGGAGAGATAT
Source organism: Cebus imitator (assembly GCF_001604975.1). Classification (NCBI taxonomy): domain Eukaryota; kingdom Metazoa; phylum Chordata; class Mammalia; order Primates; family Cebidae; genus Cebus; species Cebus imitator. Next base: position 2,183,035 of record NW_016107459.1, on the reverse strand, counting down.
ACATAATCTACACTTTACATTCCCAAGTGTTAATTTCCAAGTATCAGAACAGTCTCCCACAGTGAACCCTTTGAGCTTAGCTGGACTTAAAATTTCAAATTTTATTCTGTAGGTGCTGACTCCCACAATTAAAAATGCACTGATCAATTTGAGTTGAAATAACAATATGGTGGCGGTGTTTTGGTATACTCAATTGGTGTAGGTCAAAGCAAATGTTTTTGCTCTGAGTAGTTGGGACTTGCTTATAGCCAGTTCTGTATAACTAAAATATTAATGCTTTTCTTATTTTTCATATACGTATATTTATAGCCATATACACATTATACATGATATATTTACATAATAATTTGAATATGAAATCATGTAGATCTCAAACTATGTAGACTATTAAAATTGATATCATTTTTATCAATATATAGGTATAAAAGATTATGTTCAATAAATGATATTTAGCATTGTTTTAATTGAATCCTTGATAATCATTATTTTAGGGAAAATTAATATTTTTAAACTCTTATTTCAATATTTTTTTCCTATTTTTGTGAGAAACTTAAAAATCTGCATTTTAAAGTATGACTGAAATTTACTATATCCTTTTTCAAACTGGGATTTAAGTTGTGTGTTTTTTAAAGTAGAGATATCTGATTTCATTATCCTTAAAATTGCTGACAAGGCAGCCACCAAAATTAGAAAGAAAGTAAATCGGTTCTAAGTGATGGAATCATAACAAATATTAGGAACTTACCTAAATATTTTTTAATAAAAATAGAGACACAAACATCATCAAATAATGGAATAATCAAATAATAAACGAAAAATAGTCTTTTCATGAAAACATTACAGAAGGCTTCAGCAGAATCAAGTAGCCTAGATAAAAATAGTAAAATAAGAAGACTATATAAAACATAGATGAGAGAGAAGAGGTAACTATACCAGCTGGATGAATGAATGGAAGGTTGGAGAGATTTCTTCTCCAATGTACCAACCTCTTCTCTGAATTCCCACACAAGCTTGCTTTCACTGTCCACATGGCACTAGGAATAAAGGAGTCTTGGATCCAAAGAGAGCCCCCTAATTTTCTTTTCAACCATCGCCTCCCAGGTTCAAGTGATTCTTCTGCCTCAGCCTCCCAAGTAGCTGGGACTACAGGTGCAAGCCACCATGCCCTACTAATTTTTTGTATTTTAGTAGAGACAGGGTTTCACCATGTTGCCCAGACTGGTCTCGAATCCTGAGCTCAGGCAGTCAGGTGGGTACCATGGCCTCCCAAAGTGCTAGGATTACAGGCGTGAGCCACCGCGCCCAGCCCGAGCCCCACTAATTTTCAATACAAAACCCAGAAGCTCCCCCATTAATAGGAAAAGGGAAACTACCTTGACCTGCTTTTACATAGCTCCTGGTGACAGCTTTGGCTTTTGTATGTCTCATTCAGCCTCCCTTGGCTTGGTCAGGGAGGAAACACTCATACATTCTAGGAAAAGCTTACAAAACCCAAATGATGCAGAAGTGCAATTTCCAGCAATTGAAATGAATACAGTGCTTTTCAGCAGGGCATGCTTTTTCTTGTTTTGTTTCTTGTATTATACTTGAGCTCTGCTCCATCCCTTAAGCAGCTGCCTCTCCCTCTGACCTGCTGGTGCATTTTTTCATGGCAGTGGATGGCAGGTGGACATCATGGAGCAAGTGGTCTACTTGTGGAACTGAGTGTACCCACTGGCGCAGGAGGGAGTGTACTGCACCAGCCCCCAAGAATGGAGGCAAGGACTGTGACGGCCTGGTCTTGCAATCCAAGAACTGCACTGATGGACTTTGCATGCAGAGTAAGTCAATTTAAGCAAATTGCAGACACTGAGGGGGGTGGAGATGGAACCATTTGGATTTTTTTAAGGGAGCATTAGAAATAAAGAATTATTTGAACAACAACAACAAAAAAGCAATAATATAGCAGTATTCTAGCTTGCTCTCAAAATTGGAAACAGCTAATTTTCCAGGAACCTGAATGAATAGTAACTATGTCCACTTAACAGATAGCATCCAGTATTGCTTTTTCATGAGCAAGGGGTGATTCAATTACTTATATGGAGGGGAATCATTAGTTAGTTTTATCAGAAAGCACAAAAGGGCACTCTGAATTCCTCATAGGGTCAATACAAGACTTCTAAAATGTAAGCTGTTTATTCTTGATTCATGGCAGGTACCTAACCAAAATGTCCATGGAATGTAAAATATATGTAAAAATAACAAACATTTCTGGAGGTAGATTTACTAACTTAGAACAAATGTTTAATGAGAACATCTTCACAAACTCTTGAAAATTCTGGGTTTGTATTAGAAATTATAATGTGGGTATGATTTAGTTTATTTAAAGGAAATAGATATTAATAAAGCATAAATTTTTAAAATAAGTGTAGAAGATTGGCTCAGGAATGTAACGGGTGCTACAAGCTAGATATTCTCCATTTTTCATGTCTTTGTTCCTTAGATTTTGTTAATTAGGTGGTAATTTGATTTCCATACTTGCAAACTCTTGCCCCTTTATTGAGGAGCCCTTGGATGTACACAATTTACCATCTCTTTTTATGACCATAAATTGAGGTATTAAGAATTATTCTGAAATCATACCTATTCAGATTAACGGATCAAACAATGTGCTATCTTTGGAGCTGAACTAATGGTGGTCTAGTGTTGACATTTCTCATAACACATTACACATTGCTAGCAGAATACGAGCAGCTGAAGGTATTTGTGCAAAGGTATTTATATTTGTTATTTAAGAATAAAATATTTTGTTTTTACCACACTTAGAAAATTCTGTTGACTTTTCAGAGTCTATACACACAGGAACCTTTAAAAAGAAATCTTACTTAAAATACAAATAAATAATTATGTTGCTCACACAGAATTAAAATCCAATAGGCCTCTTATTTTTATGTTCAGGGCACATTGCATTCCTCAAGAACGGGCTACTGCCGAGTGTACAAAGTACAGCTCCTGGTAGTGATGTGGGGCTTGCCACTGTGAATCTCGCAAGTTTGCACCAGAAATGCATGAATGAAAATCGGTTTTGCCAATCATTTATCCAGAGGTACAGAGTTTGAGTTGAGGATGAAAATAACAACATACCACATACAAGTTAGTCTTTTTAACATTTTTTCACTTGGTATTTTTCCTTTTCTGTAGAACAAACTGATTCGTGTGATTGCAAAGTAGCAATATTTGGAGTTTTTCCTCTTTGTCTTTCACATTCTCTCTCAATATACTATTTCAATCTTGGGAGATTTAATACCTACTGCTTCTATTGCACATAGTTAGAAATCCTCAGAACAACCTGTCTAATGAAGAATGCAATGCCACAAGACAGAACCTTTTATTAGTAATAGAAAAATGACACATTTTAAATTATGACAAATACAAACATGACATATTCAAACTAAGACTTTCATGACATAGCAACCCCTTAACTTCTAGATCATTTCTTATAGCATTCATAGAATGTTTTCCTTTTGATTAGATATTTGCCAGTAATGATGGCCTGAAGTGTGTGTTGTGTGTGTGTACAGACAGGGAAGAGGAATGAGGCTACAGGAGGGTTTTGTTAGTTTTGTGTTTGTTTTTATTTATTTGTTTCATCACGTCACTTGTTTAATGGAAACATTTTGCTGTTTGGGTTAAAACCATTTCATTTAAAAGCTATTTATTTCTGCAGCTTTGATTTGCTATAGTAACAATCCCTACTAAGTCAATAAACTCTTTCATCTGTTTTCCTGTATCTACTCTAGTCCAACAGAGAATTGTAGTCTAGACCACTATTGATTTCCTCAGTGATAAAAACCAGAGATATTCTGCACTGTGTAATTATAGTATTGTAGAGTGAAAGCTACAGTTTCTGTTTACCAGTTAGCTTGGTATTTCTGGGACAGTATTACTGTCAAAGTCTTGCAAAGAAATTATACTGTTTGGCCATTATTTTGGAAAACAAAGGCTTCTAATAGCGAAACTGCAAAGTTTGCAAGAGGGACAAGGTCAATGTTAAGAAAAAGAATGGGAATAGAAAACTTAGACAGAAAATTGCCATCAGCAATTAGGATTATTTAATACTTATTTCCTTTGGGAGAATTAGTGTCTGGAATGCATTAATAAATAGTCCTCTGATTATATTGCAATGTTATCTCAAAATAAAGCTAGTCTATTTTCAGTAAACCAGCTAAGAACTACAACCTCTGAATCTATTCAAAATTGTATACAAATAATTCTGACATAAATGTAGGTATACTACCAGATAGGAGAAATTCAGAGTTCATAATGGATTTGAGTAGGATTCAGAGTTACCTAGATAGTGTAGTACAATATTTTTTCAAAAACTAAGTTGGTACTCAGAGGAATACAATGAGAAATATATAGATAATATTACTGTTGATGTTTATTTATTTGTTCAAAACAAATTCAGATACATTTCTCCATTAAGCACGTAATACAAACAGCTTTGATTGAAAATATGTTGAAATGTTAGATAAAATGTTGCAGACTTTATAGAGACATACATGTGCATGCAGAAAGAGGGATTAAAAGAGGTCCAAAATAAAGAAGATAGAGAAATCCTCAAATGCCACAAACGAAGCTGTAACTCCAAGCTAGAGAGGTAACTGTGTGAGTGAAAACCAAAATAACCAGGATGGGGATTGGACATGGACATAGGTTCTAGGGACTGGAAGTCAGGGTTTCAGTTTTGGCACAGGGGCAGAAGTCCTGGCTTTGTGAGACCTAGACTTGGGAGTAGGAACCCTAAAGAAAGCTGAAACTCACAAGTGGCTGACCTACATCACAAGCAACAACTAGAATATTTTTGCCCACCAGCCCAGAGAAGACATAGGAAAAGTCATGGTAGGAAAAGGGAAATGAAGACTTCATTTAAATAAAACCTGTAGTAAAACTATAACCTCACCCAGCTCTGGTATGGAATCTGAGATACTGTGATGGAAGCAAAACACAAAAGATGTATAAGCTTCTAGGACACCAGCAGAGCAAACACTATTCTCTAGGTTTCCTTCCATAATGTGAGTTCATTAGTCTATGACAAAAATAGGGCAGGCTTGTCCATAAGCTTACAATACAAAGTTTCCCATCACTCATGAAAGTAGTAAACTTGTAAGGAAAAGTCAGCAATAATAAATGAGTTAGCATTCTACTAACATGAACTCATAGAGCAATCTGAAGGAAACTAAAAGTAAATGTAAAAACAAACATTTATTCCTTATATTGTTACAAGGAATATAAGCACAAATGAAATAACAGAATATTGTTTAAAAGACAAACTTGGAGAAACAAACAAATGGAATGTCTAGAGAAGAAGGCCTAATGATTGAAATTTAAAACTCGTTGGAAGATGAAAAATCAGATTGGATAAAGCTGAAGAGAGGCTGGGCACAGCAGCTCACGCCTGTAATCCCAGCACTTTGGGAGGCCGAGGTGGGCAGATCACCTGAGGTCAGGAGTTCTAGACCAGCCTGGCCAACATGGTTGAAACCCCGTCTCTACTAAAAATATAAAAATTAGCCAGGCGTGGTGGCAGGCACCTGTAATTCCAGCTACTCGGGAGGCTGAGGCTGGAGAATCACTTGAACCCAGGATGCAGAGGTTGTAGTGAGTGGAGATTATGCCATTGCACTCAAGCCTGGGTGACGAGTGATACTCTGTCTCAAAAAAAAAAGAAAAGCTGAAGAGAAAATTAGTAAACTGGAATATAGATTGTAAGAAACTTCCCACGATACAGGGAAGTTTTCTGAATATGTGAGGAAGTGAATATGTAAAAGGGAGGCTAAAACTCATGGAGGATAGAATGACAAAATCCAACATTTACAGCATAAAAGCAAAATTTAAAAGATTTTCAGATAATCAAGATAAAGAGGGTTTACTACTCATAAACCTTACTGAGTAAACTACTGAAAATGAAAAATTATTTTTTTCTTCAATTTAAAGAACAATTGGTTCTTTAAAATAAGATGAGACCAACTGAGGAGCATTGAAAATAAGATGGAGCTAAATGGTAGACAACATTAACATGGAATATGGGAAGGTGCAAACTAAATTAAAAATTTCCGTTTTCCATATGTGCTCAGAAAAGAATAGTAACACTATTTACGTTAGATGTCACTGATTTCACTGCTGTAGTTAAAATGTGAAGACAGTACAAACATAAAAATTAAATTCAAAATAAAAATTTTAAGGGTAGGAAATTGGCAAAAGAAAAGCCATAGTAAATGAAAACAGTAAATGAAATGGTGGAAATAAAGCTACATATATCAGGGATCATAATGTAAATGAATTAAACTTACCTGTAAAAGGAAATCCAAAATTATAGCCAAAAACTCAGTTTTATTCTATTTATAAGTGAAATACTTCATAATTATAGGAAAAGATTGAAAGTTTAAAAATGGAACTTACACTATTGTTCAGTGTTTATTTTACCATGTCCAATTAATGGCTTTTACTATCTGATTGGGCTATTCTTTATTCAATTCCATTTCCCATTATGCCTAAGTAATATGTGTTAGAGGTCATTTTTGGCCTATTGTTTGAATATAGAGTTTTGTTTATTATGGGCTTTATAGTTTTTAGAATGTTTAATTTTCAACTGAAAAACTAAGTTTTCTAAATTGTTTACAAGTTTGTTAATGTTTGGATTAGACATCTTAGAAATTTATGTCTTTCCTCAAATTTAACACCAATTGAAATTTTTCATGAAAAGGCTTTGAAGGCTACTTATAAAACTAATGAATTTAATGTTAAGCAAATGTGTAGTTAAGTGCAAACTTTTGTATTTTGCTAATAGAATAAAAGTTTTCATGGGGAAGCAATTTGACACTATATGTCAAGAGTTTTGAAGTTATCGTACCCTTTGACCTAATAACCCTACTTGAATGAATAAATTTTAAGTAATTAGTATGAATATCTAAAAATATGTATAGTTAGCCCTCTGTATCAGTGAGTTGCACATCTCTGGATTCAACCAAGTACAGATCAAAAATATTTTTAAAAATCATACAACAATTAAAAATAAATTTTAAAATATAGTAATACAATTTACAGAACATTTAAATTGTATTGGTATTTTAACCAATCTAGAGATGGCTTAAAGTATACATGCGGATGTGCATAGTTACATGCAATTACTATGCCATTTTACATAAGGGACTTGAGCAATCTCCAATTTTGGTTTCGGTAGGGGGAGAGAAGTTCTGGAATCAGTCCTATTCAGATACTGAGGAACATCTGTATGTCACATATGTCTGTATTCTTTGTCATTGTAAAAAATGCAAAACCCAAAAGTATAATATTAGGATAATGGCTAAGGAACACATGATACCTCCATTAAATGGAACATCATATAGCCACAAAAATATTTATGAGGGTTTAACATGCAAAAGCAGAATATGGATTTATATATGCATTTGGTGATAACTGCATAAAGATATGCTTAGTAAAAGATGAATGAGATTTATAAATTTTCTGGGCTAATGAGATTACAAGTAATTTTTTTCTTTTTCTATATGCCTTCTATTCTATACATTATTTATGTTTAGTATTCCATTATATTTATAATAATAAATGACATTTTTAAAGAACCGTTGAGGCTGGGCCATCGCATGGTCTTGGAAACATGGGTCTGTGGATTTAAGATATAGCAATGTCACAGACTGCTCACATTGATACAAATTAGATTACTGAAAAAGTATTTGCATGAAATACTTGTATAAAACCTAGTTGTATAAAACTCTAGTGTTCAGTAGTTACTTACAGCCAGTAAACCAAGTATTTTGAAGACGTGGGGATTTGGAACTGAATTACAGTTTTTCGTTATTTCCCAGTTGCTTATCCTATACGCATCACTCTGTCTAGCAATCGTAATTTAAATTCTCAGACTGTTTGATAAGTTGGATTCCTTATGTGACACTGTGTAATTTCATTTGTGAAATAAGATCATGGTCTGTAAACAATTTCAGAAGCTCTTCTAAATTTTTATACCACTTATACATAGCAGATCATATTGTAAGTGCTGTATAACATATAATACATATGTATTACACTGGATAAAGCCTCACTGGCCCAAAAAAGTAGTTCCTATAGTGGGTCAATGCCTTGGTGCCTTGAAATTAAGACCTGTAAGAAATCAGTGTTATTTCACTAGAATGCATTACTGAAGGGTAATTAGAAGCTAACAGAATCACTTAAGGTCCCAGAAATAACTTGGACATTTGGGCTTTATAAGCACATTTTTTTTTTTTTCAAATCAACATTTTAAAAAGTGGAGTTCTTTGGTATACTAAATGACATGGATTGCATTGAGTAAGAAACATAAGTGACTTGGCATGTTTGTCACTGTTGAAAATAACTGAAAACATATGTCTGATCTAAAAAAAAATTAATAACAAATATCAGCTTTTACTTTCAGAATCAGTATTGGAAGGCCAATTGTACTGTCTGCACATTAAATATTTAGGTTTCTTTATGTCATCCCTAAACTGATGTGAAAGTAGCCAGCCCCTCACACACTTTACAATATATTTTTGAAATAGGCTTTACATTAAATGCTTATGCCGAGAGAGAGAGAGAGAAAGAGACAGACAGACAGACAGACAGACACAGACAGACAGAGGACAGGACACACAGAGAGATACAGAAGAAGCAGAAAGCACTTAAATCTCCAGGGTTGGGTGCAGTGGCTCATGCTTGTAGTCCCAGCACTTTGGGAGGCTGAGGTGGGCAGTTCACCTGAGGTTGGCAGTTCAAGACCAGCCTGGCCAAGATAGTGAAACCCTATCTCTACTAAAAATAGAAAAATTAGCCAGATGTGGTGGCAGGCATCTGTAATCCCAGCTACTCAGGAGGCTGAGGCAGAAGAATCACTTGAACCCAGTGGGCAGATGTTGCAGTGAGCGGAGGTCACGCCACTGCACTCCAGCCTAGGCGACAGAGCAAGGCTCCATCTCAAAAAAAAAAAAAAAAAAAAAAAAAAAAAAAAAAAAAAAAAAACCAAAAAAAAAAAAAAAAAAAAAAAAAAAAAAAAAGCTAAGACAATAATCATATTTACGTTTTAAGTTAAAATACAAAATTGTATTACTAAGACCTGATAACTTTTAACTTTCATAATCTTTATAATGAATTTTTAATAAGATCTATTTGTCAGGGATGGCATATAATATTAAAAGTTTAATCCTTGCTTACTTCTTCCTTTTGAAAATAGCAATTCAAATACTCTATATATCCTGGTCCAGAAATGGTGATTTATATATATTTATCAATATACTAGATTAGATTATTAAGTTATGCAACTATTTCTATAGATTTTAGTTTTTAGTCCCATTGTAAGTTCGGAGTTTCTCATAGGTATTTGTGACAGTTCAAATCTGAACTTAGAATTACCCCTTCTTGCTGAAGACAGTTTATGCCACAGTAGACAAATTTAAAATTGCATTTACTAACAAGACTGCCTGGAATTGTGTCTGCATCAGTGAACTTCCTGACTTTGGGAAATTAAAATGTTAGGCATTCTGCAAAGTTAGCACTTTCAACTCATTAAAAAATTTACATGTCACACAGCTCTTCTATTACTTCTCAGAAGTGCAGAGGAAGCAGCAGAGTTCTGCATGTGTAACTTGCGGTGTGGACACACTGCATACCAGGGCCCTCAGAATCCCAGGTGGATTTATTGTGAGGAAGTAATTTACCTTACAAATAGTCATTACTTGATTTTAGAATTATATGTTTACAACTGCTCATGGTAGGCATCTGAGAAGGTGCTAGTCAGTTCCCAGTAAAATTCTTGCAACACAGAAGTTTGATAGGAAAGCATAATTGTGAGTGGTAGACAGTGAGTGCTTTTATCTATAGTTGGAAGAAGTTGATTTCATAGCTGTGTTTGTGTAGTTCTTGATATGTGTAGTGTCCCAGATGGCAAATATTCTGTACATGGCCTGCCTGCCCAACACAGTCTCCGGTATAGTTAAGTGTGGGTTGCTTTTGCTTTTTTCCTTTCTAGTAAAACATTTTCCTGGTTTTGAAAGCAGGGATGTGGTTAGAAACTTTAGCCCACAGAAGCCTAATGAACACCTATGGAGCACCACATAGGTTGGAAGACAAATGCAAGGTCTTCAGATTCTAGGTGGAAAGAGAACTCTGAGGGGATCAAGAAAGGTGCCACCATGCCAGCAACTCGAGCAAAGCATGGACTACTTCCAGATCACAGGGGTGCAGGCCCAGGGCTGCAAGCTCAATTTTCTTCTTCCTAAAAATCTAGCTGATAGGGTCATATATTCTAGAAGTCAGCCACCTTATATTAGGACTCCTCATCATTTCACTTTTTCTATCAGGTGTCTTTACTACCATGGAAGGACCCTTGATAGTGCTGCTTTTGGAGCTATAATTTGTTATTTTCTAAGAAGCATTGATGGGGATAGAGTCCAGCATTTAAAAACACTTGAGTAGCTGATGTGTGTTTGATTTTAGTGAGCTTAGTTTAAATTTCAGGCATTTATGCTTCATCTACTGTGAATCATGAGATAAGATATTTACATCCCTGAGATGTGAATTATCTACTATTCATTTTCAGAAGTGTGTGGTTGGTCACCTTAAGGAACAGGGCCATGGACTAGCTTAGTGAGGCGTGGCCACTGTCCTCTGCAGGCTGCAGCAGTAAATTACCATGGCAATTTAGACAACTGACATCAGTGATAAGCAAATGTTCTTTTTAATTGTTGTTGTCATGTCCTAGGATTTATGTATTCATTTATATGGAGTTCCTTAAGCCCTATCAATAAATAAGCCCTCAGAAGAGTGGTAAATTATAATAAATGACCCTGGGTGTCTTTGACAGAGCTGACCTTTGACATCATTAGTGCAGCCCTGATGGGTTTGCTAGATAAGAGCTGACTTTAAAGGATAAAAGAAAATCTGGACATGTTTATTTTGAATGGCCCTCGAGGTTTTAATAAGAATATTTGCATCAGAAGAAATATAACAGGGGTGAAAAAAGTCACCCATGTTTTGGCTTAATGTAAAGTCACTGGCGAAAAGGAAGACCAAGGACCCGGGTCAAGGAGAGGGGATTCTTCTAAGGATAGGATCAGAAAATGAGGAAAAAATCTTACGAAGTAGCCTAGTGGGCTTAGAGTAGATAAGTATCACTAAAACTAACCAAGATCTTTGTGACTTAAAAATAGCTACTTTTATAGAATATGCTTAATGCTTTTATAAGTGACATTGAGTGTGTCATATGCATGACCTGCATACCAACCACCCCCATAAGATATGAATCCATCTTCTATTGTGCTTAATCCCCACAGTATCCTAAAATCGATTTACATGTATTAAGGTCATAGAAGCAGCCCCATATTGAAATGTAATGAGTAAACCTCAAAGGCAAGCACAACACCTTCTAAAACTCTGTCTCCCTTTTGGCCAAGTATCTGATACTAATGTAAGGATAGGGTTTTAATGCCCAGACACCTACATACAGGCTTTGAAAACAAAGTCTAGTTAAGACAAAATTGAATTGAATTCAATTTAATTAATACTAAAAAGGTAGAAAAAAGAGCCTCACAAGCAAAACTTTTTTAATCCCCTAATGATAGTTCTGTTTTGCAAAGAAGAAACTGAGGCATATAATTGAAACAGCCTTTTTAACACCCACAGATGAATGCTAGAGCCAATGTATAAAGGCAGATCTGTCTCATTTTTAAGCCTGTTCTCGTGCAGCATCTTGGATGCCAGAAGCAAGTGGTTGTCAGCTGTTACTGCTTTAAAATGGGGAAAAGATTCCCTATTTAATAAATGGTGTTGGAAAAACTGGCTAGCCATAGACAGAAAACTGAAACTGGACCCCTTCCTTACGCCTTATACAAAAATTAACTCCAGGTGGATTAAAGACTTAAACATAAGATGTAAAACCATAAAAACCCTAGAAGAAAACCTACACAATACCATTCAGGACATAGGCATAGGCAAAGACTTCATCACTAAAACACCAAAAGCAATGGCAACAAAAGCCAAAACTGACAAATGGGATCTAATTAAACTAAAGAGCTTCTGCACAGCAAAAGAAACTATCATCGGAGTAAACAGGCTACCTACAGAATGGGAGAACATTTTTACAATCTATCCATTTGACAAAGGGCTATGTCCAGAATCTACAAGGAACTTAAACAAACATACAAGAAAAAGCAAACAACCCCAAACAAAAAATGGGCAAAGGATATAAACAGACGCTTCTCAAAAAGAGACGTTTATGCGGCCAACAAACATGAAAAAAAGCTCATCCTCACTGGTCATTAGAGAAATGCAAATCAAAACCACAATGAGGTACCATCTCATGCCAGTTAGAATGGTGATCATTAAAAAGTCAGGAAACAACAGTTACAGGAAAGGATGTGGAGAAATAGAAATGCTTTTACACTGTTGGTGGGAGTATAAATCAGTTCAACCATTGTGGGAAGACAGTGTGGTGATTCCTCAAGGATCTAGAACCAGAAATACCATTTGACCCAGCAATTCCATTACTGGGTATGTACCCAAAGGGTTGTAAATAATTCTGTAGAGACACATACACATGTGTGTTATTGCAGCAGTACTCACAATAGCAAAAACTTGGAACCAACCCAAATGCCCATCAATGCTAATCTGGATATAGAAAATGTGGCACATATACACCATGCAGCTATAAAAAAGGATGAGTTTATGTCCTTTTCAGGGACATGAATAAAGCTGGAAACCATCATTCTCAGCAAACTACCACAGGAACAGAAAAACAAACACTACATGTTCTCACTCATAAGTGGGAGTTGAACAATGAGAACACATAGACACGGGGAGGGGAACATTACACACCCGGGCCTGTCAGGGGGCTAGGGATAGCATCAGGAGAAATACCTAATGTAGATGATGGGTTGATGGATACAGCAAACCACCATGGAACATGTATACCTGTGTAACAAACCTGCACATTCTGTACATGTATCCCAGAATTTGAAGTATTTAAGAAATGGGATTTTCTTCTAATGTGTAGAGCTCCTCCAATTATTAATATTTATTTTTTCCACATGGCATCATTTTCGAGGGAAATGTTTCTCCTTTATTTACTTATCATAGGGTTTTATGCCAAATGCAATGTGATGATCATGCGTTAACAAACACGTCATTCTAGCAAAGGTCTCCAGTTACATTAGAGTGGAAATGCCAAGGTTTGGTACACCTCTTTGCTTGCCCCACACTTGAAACAGAAGACACTGTTTGGAAGTTGTTTTATTTAAGGAAGACAACCTATCTATGCCATTTTAGCTTTATAAATTTCATGACTATAAATGATAATGTTTCAAATGGAGAGAGATTTTACAATCCAAATCAGCTGGGTTATCTCATTCAGTCACTGAATAACAAATTAAGCCAGGTGCCTACCGAACCCTCGTCTGTTATTTCCCTGTCTCTCCTCATTAGAATCTACTAATTATTGCTCACATAGTACTTAGAAGGACTGTGGAGGTGTAGCCTGAGGGCTGAGACCCAACCCTGTCTCGGCTGTTTCACCAGCTTTATAATGTTAGACAAATCCCTTTATCACTCTATGCTCAAAGGGTTAAATTAGGAAATTCCAATCAATGACCTATTTTCACTCCACCATCCTAGGAGTTTGCAAATTCACGACAATGTAGACTTGATTTTCAGGATTTAAATCTGGTTAATGATGTTCAGAAGTTATGACATTTCTCACATCAGAATATTTCCTTGATAATTTTTTTCTATAAAAGTATTATGGCATAAAAGCGGTTGCATTATTTAAAATGTAATAAAAGCATGATCATTTTTTGCTGTCATCCATATTGCATGTAAAGAAAAAATTCTAAAAGGCTAGAAAAATAAAAGTAGTTGCTGCTTATTGGGGAAATGAAGATTTACATTTGGTTTCTGGCGTTACTCTTGAGATTCTCAGATAAAAACCCACCAAATAGGCTACATTTAGGCACATTGTTGTTCAGTACTGGGTCTTAGCTGTGCATCTAGGGATAATTTGATGTTGCTTCCTTCAATGTAAATGCTAAGGAAAGCTCTCTTGCTCTTTTTCTTTTTTTCAATACTTGGACAAGGCTCCGATCTTTACAGTGGTTGGACATCACTAAAAAGTTTGGGCGACCCCACCCATAGTCTAAATGATGACCTTGTGCAAATTAGAAAAAAGCCATTTTTTCCCTAAGTCACTTTACTACCAGCAGTCAGAAGATGGTTCTATCATCAATCCAAATTTACAGTAAACACAAATACGAACAGTGCCACCCAGACCTGGACAGTGTAATACTACACATTGTCAGCTTTACTGACCCAAATTTTAGTTGAGTGAATTTCAACACTTGGGGCAACTTTGCAAACATCCTTTCTCACCTTCGAGGATCGGTATCTTCATATGAAAAAGGTCTAATGAGATAATCTCTTGAGATGATGTTTGGAGCAATTCTGAGATGGCCTTCAAGTAAAAGGAGCATTGCACGACCTATTTAAGACACAGCCTGCTCTTGCTCCAGTTTTCCAATATTTTTCCTTCACTTAAAGGTTTTCTCCAACTTGAATTTCCTTTAGTCCCTGTTCCTGCAGGTCAGGAAAATCTTGTCTTTAAAAAAAATAAATTTCCTTTAAAAATACAAATTATATCTAGGTGCAATGGCTCACACCTATAATCCCAGCACTTTGGGAAGCCAAGGTGGAAGGAGAGCTTAAGCCCAGGAGTTGGAAACCAGCCTGGGCAACATAAAGAGACCCAATTTTTACAAAATATTAAAATAGCCGGGGTGTGGTGGTGAAGATCTGTGGCCCCAGCTACTTGGGAGGCTGAGGTGAGAGGATTGCTTGAGCCCAGGAAATCGAGGCTGCAGTGAGCTCTCATCACGCCACTGCACTCCAGTGTGCGTGACACAGCATGACCCTGTCTCAAATAAATAAATACAGTGTTTTAAAAAGTGGATGTAGTTTATAAGCAGTTTCCCTTGAAAAAGCATTGTTTTGAAAAAGCAGTTGCTGAGGCCGTGCTGTACCCGGTGGTAACAAGCCTCATACCGTTTCCTCAGCGCCATGCCTGTTCTTCCCCTCTCAGTCTAAGAGAGGTGATTTTGAACATTGTTTTCAAGGGAAGTGGATTTTGTTCTGAGCCATACTTTCACGGCAAGATTGTTTCTTTCATTGCAGGACATTCCATATCTTTGGCCTTCACTCACCAAATACCGTAAGACAACCCCTTAATCCTTGTGACAACCAAAAAACACCATTACCATTTTGTTTCCAAACACCCTCTTGGGAAATGGCACCGCTCTTGGTTGAGATACGTTTTTAGCATCAATTTGCACTCTGGCCTTGAAAATGTGCTTTGGAAACATACAACCATGTCTTTTGCCAGAAGCCACAAAGGCCAGGCATAAGCCCCTTTACATAAAGAGAGTGAAAGAATCCTTAGACATGATCATTGCATACAGCTTCTGTTAAAAACTGGGCTCCTTGTCTGTGTAATAACTGGGGAAACAAATTTAAAAGAGTTTCCTAAGATCACTCATTAGGTAATAGGCTATGTTGACTCTACAAATAAAATCCCTTAAGAACCCAGCATCCTAGTGTACCTTAGTAACGTGCATCATGATTATATCAATGTCATTGTTGGCCATTTATTGATGGCTGGCGACATACCAGCACCTTACAAATCTCATTTATCCTTTCCACAGCTCTAGAGAAACTACTCATATCCCTTACACAGATTAGAAAACTGATGCTTAGAAAAGTGAAGTAGTTGGCCAAGCTCTCCCAGCTAAGTGGCAGAGCTAGGCTTCAAGCTGAAGTTCATGAGACTGCAAAAGCAATGTGCTGGCCCATGGCCTGGAGCTATTTTTAGTCCACCTTACTTTCAAGTAGCAGGAAAGTTAACTGAAGTCCCTAACTTTTGAACCAGGCTGTCTGTAGCAACCCAAAAAACAATTATTTTGCACTATGTTCTGCCAGAGATGTTATTTTTTATTATTGCTAGGACGACTCTCAGCAGGGTCACTTCATTAGCTGAAGAAAATGTTCCCTGTTGTTCCGTGAGAGCGGATCAGATGGAGAAGCATGAAAACAAACACCAGAAAGTGATTCTGTGATCCCCTCCTTTAGGGGATGGAACAGCAATCTCCTCCTTCTCTGATTCCCAGCCTCCTAAGTGATGTTTTACTCTGTAGTTGTAGAAGTGTTTTAAAAACGTTGGAAAAAGTTTTACAGGGATGCCTTCCAAAACTCTTTATCAGTGTTTCCATAACAGAGTAAATTGGAGTGTCAAACCTTTGGTGGGTACACTTAATACTGGTCTGTTTTAAATTTCCCATGTAGGAAAATAAGAGTTTGGCTAGATTGGATCTAATTGCCTGTGAGGAATAATTAAAGTGAGATTTTTTTAAAAATATTTTTAAATATTTTAATATTAAATATTTTAATATTGTATATATAGTGAGACTATAATATTTTTAAATATTTTCTTTAAGTTCTTTCTCAAATGCAAACGCTTCATCTGTTATACTGATACACCTATTGACAGATATCTCCCAAGCCATGTGTTATAGAAGTCTATCACTTTGCTCCATTTGTAAATCCGTGTTTATAGAAACCAAAGTAATTTTTTTCAAAATTACTTTTCATCACAGGTTTTGCATTTCACTTAGGATAAAATTAAAACTCATTGTGGAGGGCCAGGCACAGTGACCCCAGCCTGTAATCCCAGCATTGTGGGAGGCCGAAGTGGGCAGATACTTTGAGCCCAGGATTTCAAGACCAACATGGCAAAACCCTGTCTGTATAAAAATACCAAAATTAGCTGGACGTGCTGGTACTTATTCTGTAATCCCAGCCACTCGGGAGGCTGAGGCAGGAGAATTGCTTGAATCCAGGAGACAGAGGTTGCAGTGAGCCACTGCACTTCAGCCTGAGTGACAGAGGGAGCCTCTTTAGCCTGTTCCATCATCACATGACCTGGTGCTGCCTATCCTCATGCCCCGTTTCCTCCCTTTCCTTCCTCACTCCCCCACCCTCACTCTGTCTTTCTGTCAGGACTTTTGTATTTATTGTCCTTTCTCATCAAACAGTTGCCTTCTGAACTTCACTTGGAAGATTCCTTCTTTTTTTCAAGCTCCAGTTCAAATTTCATCTCAATTTAAAAAAAATTTTTTTTTCCTAATTCCCTAAGTTGGCCATCCTGACATCTTCAATCACATTACATTCTTTTAGTTTGTTTGTTTATTTCTTGAGATGGAGTCTCACTCTGTCACCTAGGTTGGAGTGCAATGGTGCTCTCTTGGCTCACTACAACCTCCGCCTCCCAGGTTCAAGTGATTCTCCTGCCTCAGTCTCCCGAGTAGCTGGGATTACAGCCACACAGCACTATACCTGGCTAATTTTTGTATTTTTAGTAGAGCCAGGGTTTTACCATGTTGGTCAGGCTGGTCTCAAACTCCTGACCTCATGATCAGCCTGCCTCGGCCTCCCAAAGTGCTGGGATTACAGGTTTGAGCCATTTTGCCCAGCCTGGTTTATTTTTAAAAGAACATTTTCATTATTTGAAATGATCTTATTATTTTGTTTACTTGCTTCTTTTCTGTTAAACTTGAGTAAAAACAGAACAGCATCCCCATATCTACAACAGAACTCACAATATAATAGGGTTCAAGAGTATTTGCTAAATGGATGATGAATGAATGAATTCCAATTCTGTACCTGGAATGAAATTGAAGTTTCAGATAAATACCATAAGGCACAAAAACATTCACTGAATAGTTCAAATCTACATAATTTGTGAAAGTTGACATTCAAATCAATATTATATATTCCTTATTATTGGTCTGCCTGTTATGAACAGGAATTCTAGTGTGAAGCAGGGATAAACAAAACTCAGAACTGCTTTATAGGGAAAAAATTCAGACCACATGATATCTAGCCAGAGATAGGCTTTTCCTTTTGTAAGATGCAGCTCTTCTGCATATTCAAGCAGGCCCACGCTGATTCTTTTCTTTTTTTTCTTTCTCTTTTTTTTTTTATTTTTTTATTTTTTTTGAGATAGAGTCTTGCTCTGTCGCCCAGGCTGGAGTGCAGTGGCACGATCTCTACCCACTGCAACCTCCACCTCCCAGTCTCGAGTGATTCTCCCATCTCAGCCCCACCCCTCGCCCACCAAGTAGCTGGAATAATAGGCACACGCCACCAAGCCTGGCTAATTTTTTGTATTTTTGGTAGAGATAGGCTTTCACCTTGTTGCCCAGACTGGTCTCATACTCATGAGCTTAGGCAATAAAGGTGCCTCAGCCTCCCAACGTGTTGGAATTATAGACCTGAGTCACCATGCCAGGCTGCCAGGCTGCCAGGCTGATTGTTACCAAAAGTTTCAGGATGAGCATCATAGCATTTCTAAATATGCCTTTTATACTCATTTCCTTGCCCTCTTACCTGCAAAAATAAGTCTTTTGACATTCCTCTATTTAACATCATGCCTTCCAAGAGGATGGCATTGTGATCTGATCTCTACTTGTTTTGTGTTAAGTCTTTGGGTTTTGAAAATAGAACCTGTGTCTGTCCCAGATGTCCTTTTATTGAGTTCACAGAATACAAATCGAAAAATTTTATTACCAGACAGAGGTGTTTAAAAATGAAAATCAAACCTAATACATGGACTCAGACAACTGGAATAAGGAATATAATATTTATAAAACTGAGTAGGAGGTTGCAATCATTGCTCTAAAATAAAGCATTAAAAATTAATTCAGAGCAAACGTGCCGTGCCACAGCAAAGCTCTCTTTCATTAAGGTAGCACTGCATGTTTCTCCAGAATTAGTTCCCCCAAATAGGTAAATAGCTGAGTGTTGTAAGAACAGAGTGTTCTGTAAACTACGGAAGTGCTACCTGAAGCACGATTGAGAGTTACTTTTAGTATTACAGCTTTATAGACCTTTCATTTTGAACCAATTAATTGTGATTCTTGCAGTTTTCCTCTATTTTTCTCCTTGAATATTACCAGAAAGGTTTAATTCACATGCTTACTAGTCATCTTCATTTGATTAATCCAAATGGTAGTAGATCATTTGATTAATTCATATGTAGCAGTATATTAAATCTTGATGAACTGTGGGTACCCATTGGAAGATATACTTTAAAACTTTCCATAGGTTTTTCATTTTGAAAAGTTTGTGTTGCACATATTTTAAATGACTTTTTCCTATCTTATTCCACTTCACATTATTATCATTATCCATATTGTGTTATTGTTAGTTTCCATCTTCAAGTACACTAAACAGGAAGAGAAATAAAATGCTAATGCTATTTCTGCACTTTCCATTGAGAGGAGGTTTTTATTTTTCCCAATATACACCATTCCTCTGAAGCCCTAAAATAAATAACCTTATAACCTCTAGGGCCTATTGGTTTTCTAATGATTTCAAATAAAAAGCATCCAGTTTCCATTGCACTGACAAACTGTTCAGTCCCTGGGCAAAACCTATTGGATTCCTATTAAATGAAGGGGGCAAGAAACAACAGAAAATCCAAAAAGTAGATTTGAGATGGAGTGGGGAGAGGTGGTCTCAGCTCAGCTCAGTAAATGGGTACTTAACCTTTGACCAGTGATGACAGGTCTTCTTTAGTTCTCTTAGACCAAGCACAAGCTGTTATGATTAAATAAATAAATAAAAACTGTTTAGAGCCTTACTGAATATGTCCTGGGGATTAAAGCATATGGCAGGGGTAAGGAAAAAAGATTTTCCTTATGCTAATGACCCTTGATGTCTGAAATAAATTAGATCCATTAGAGTTTATGCTCTATAAAAGAAAGACTTTAAGCACTCCAAAGTTAGTGACTCGAGACCAGCTTTTGCTCTAAAATTCAATCTGCCTGCTTATTAATTCTTAGTGAGGCTCCAGAGCAGACATGAGATGCAAAATAATAATTCTGTACTAAACCAGAATTTTAAAGGACCACAGGTTTCTTTTCCTTTTAATTAAACCATTTTTCATGCTTCCCATTTTGTTTCCCTCATTAATTTGATTTTGTTCCCATTTTTGTTTCATTTTTTTTCTTTTAAAGGTTTCATTTATCCCATTTCAACTGAACAGAGAACCCAGAATGAATATGGATTTTCTTGTAAGTTTGATGTTTGGATTTTATGTTGCTGAATAATCATTTAATGTTATTGCCCCTAGTTCAAGTTTACCTTTCTTTGGATTACAGATGTGCACACAGGAAATAGGAGCCTAATATATTCTAACATGAAAAATAAATTAGATTTTTGCTGCTGAAGAAAAGAAAGGGTCATTTCAAGACTCTGCCAGCTTTAAAATCTATCAGTCTACCATTCAAAGCTTGAGTCC
This sequence comes from Cebus imitator, assembly GCF_001604975.1. Taxonomy (NCBI): domain Eukaryota; kingdom Metazoa; phylum Chordata; class Mammalia; order Primates; family Cebidae; genus Cebus; species Cebus imitator. Next base: position 2,162,631 of record NW_016107459.1, on the reverse strand, counting down.
CAGTAGCTGACAAAACGTATCATGAAATATGCTGATATAAGTAAAGGGCAGGGTTCAAATACTAAAAAGGAAAGGGTAGAGAAAAGACAGATCTGTAGAGCTGGAAATCATGAATGTCAAATAAGTAACTATGACCTGGTAAAGTAAAACATTAAGGATTTAGATATAATATTCTGACCAGAGTTCAGAATCCTGCAGCAGCGCATGAAATAAAAACCAGCAGAAAAGTGAAGTAAGCACTTTGAAAGCAGCACTCACCCAACCAAGAGTATTTGGGACATCACTGGTTTTCTGAAGAAAATCTGCTGATATTGACTTGATTGATGGGAAAGTGAATATTCTGAAAATTCAGGGAAGAAAATTATTTTAAAAAGAAAGCAAAATCCTTTTGGATACATTACGTTTAAACACAAAATGCTAAAAGAGATAGAGAAATTTCCAATAGAGAATTCATTTACACTGCTAATATATGAGAGTCCATGACATTAGAGTGTGGTCTCGTGAGCCACTCGCAAATGAAATGATGAGTTATTTCACCATGTAAACCACGTGGCTGTGAGTCTTAGAAGAGCTCTGTGGTTCCTACATTCTAGGAGGTGATGGGACCTACAAATTTGAAAGTTCCCTCTCCCCAAAAAATGCACATGTATATAAAATTGACCAAAAAATTCTGGGTTGTTCTCGACCACCTGAAGCACCAATTTAACAACCTCTTTTACAATGAGTGGAGCAGCTTTGATTAATTTTGCTGAACATGTTTTCATGGGTCACAGAAAACTAAAAACAGAGTCTTAAAAATGTCAAAGGGGTTCACAAGGTTTCATTTGATTTGTTTGTTTTAATTATCAGCTTCTATCACCTTTTCCAGCTGGATGAAAGCATGTTCTATGCCACCAAGGCAACATGGAACATTTATAGGAATTCTGTTCCAGATGCAAGGCCTCAGTTGACTGACACACTATGTTGGTCAAATGCTTGTTTGCCTTCTGGGGTAGCCTGACCTTTCTGATCACTGAACCAGGCCTTTATCTTACTTAGTGCTCAGGAGAGCTATATTTTATTCTAGTAATGAGTAGCTCAAATGTAAATCTCTGGCAGGGGACCGTGAGAAGCTCAGCGTTCACAGAGATAATACAGCATCTGTATCAAAAGCCTGGACTTAGAGAAGGTTATCGGCATTAACCTCTGTTCCCCAGATCTGGGTCCTCAGAAAGCACACCTTTCAAATCTGTTTGCTCCTAATATTTGCTTTGCTTAGTTACACCATTCCCACCCATCTTTCCATCGATTTAGGGGAAAGTGAGGAGAGTGCTATGGAAAGTAATTTTATGACTTACAGCGATACTTAGGAAAATATTCTCGTTCAATAAATATACAGATTTAAAACATGCTAGATATTTCTAACAGTTTCTAAAGAATTATCAGTGAATTCAAAAACCCTTCCAAACTTGTCCACCTAAAATGAGTTATAAGCTTTTTTTTCCTGTGGGTTGGGATGGTTTTAGTTCCAGTTTCTTTATAAGCCTAGTAATAAACGGACTGTTATGCTGCTCAATTATAAGACAGATTAGTGGGTGGATACATACTGAGAGAGAAAGGAAAAGAAATCAGAGATAATTTTCCACGGAAAGGCTACAGCCATTTTATATAGCTTTTGAAATAGATTTGAAATTAACCTATAAAAAAGGCAGTAAATGTCGGAAAAAATTATAGCAATACATATGTGTACTGTGGGAAATTTCTATAAGCAGCTGGTTCAGTGTTTCATTCTTCCCTCTAGCTGCTCCTGATTCAGATGATGTTGCTCTCTATGTTGGGATTGTGATAGCAGTGATCGTTTGCCTGGCAATCTCTGTAGTTGTGGCCTTGTTTGTGTATCGGAAGAATCATCGTGACTTTGAGTCAGATATTATTGACTCTTCAGCACTCAATGGGGGCTTTCAGCCTGTGAACATCAAAGCAGCAAGACAAGGTCAGTTGACATTCCACTTCACACCCTGTTACCTATGCATGTAAGCAGTTTCAAAATCAATGACTTCAGAGTCATCCCATTCAGCTAGAATGTAAGCTCCATGAAGACAGCAATTTGAGTCAGTTTTGTTCATTACTGCTTTAATGTCATGTACATACCAGATTAAAGTTAACAAGGCATACAGTTCCTCTTTTCTTTCTTTTCTGACAGATTTTTCTGTCACTTTTTAACTTCCATTTGAAAAGATTACACTGATTGTTTGACTGATTTCTTAAGTCTTTTTTTCCTTCCTTTGATAAGACATCTTGTATTGCTATGAATACAATGATTTACCAATGAACCCAACTCTTATATAGACCAAGAAAACTATAGCTAATAGTCACCTAGTGGGTACATTGTCCAATCCAGTCTGTTGAAATAGCTAAATACCTTGGGCATAATGAGTAGACTTCAAAGCAAAACATAGAATGAGCTTGGCCACTTACTTATAGCCAATAAGAAAATGGCTGGTAGTTACCTGATTGCCCTGTTTTCAGTAGAGCCTGTCTATCCACCTCCAATATTAGCCGAGCTGCTTTACTTTTGGCTCAGAAAGTGTAAGGGAGGGTCTGACTAATGTAGGTTGGCCTGAATGGAGAGCACCAATGGGATTCTTTTCTTTTTCTGACTCAGATCTGCTGGCAGTACCCCCAGACCTCACGTCAGCTGCAGCCATGTACAGAGGACCCGTCTATGCCCTGCATGACGTCTCAGACAAAATTCCAATGACCAACTCTCCAATTCTGGATCCACTGCCAAACCTGAAAATCAAAGTGTATAACACCTCAGGTGCTGTCACCCCCCAAGATGAGCTCTCTGAGATTACGTCCAAGCTGTCCCCTCAGATGACCCAGTCGTTGCTGGAGAATGAAGCCCTCAACCTGAAGAACCAGAGTCTAGCAAGACAGACTGATCCATCCTGTACCGCATTTGGCAGCTTCAACTCGCTCGGAGGTCACCTTATTGTTCCCAATTCAGGTATCTTCTTTGTTTGTGTCATGTTTTCATTAGGCCTGAAATGCTAAATGTGACCTATCCAGCCCAAATCTACTTTCAATGTAAACACAATATTACTTCAGACAAAATCAGCGAAGCCATTTCTCTTCCCCCAACCAGTTCAAAAAACACTTCCTCTAGAAATTTTATATTTACAGCTTTCTGCTGAGGTGTAGTCTGGAGCCATCACTGACCTCCTTTTCACTAAAACTTCAAAAGGCAGCATCAAGCCGCAAGTCCCACTGTTGTCATACTTTAAAAGGAAAACCTAATTATGAAATATATCATTTAGTTCATTTCCAGTTTACTACACCAAGAAATACTACAGCATACAAATTTTTTGATCATCAGAAGGCATCGTAATAGACATCAAATCTTCATTTATTAACCTAACTTTAATAAATAACTTTATCACACAGTCTTTTACCTCACAGTATGGATAACGTACACTATACTCACTCCTACCTCTGATATATGTATCCCGAATCACCAGATTCATCAGGTGTGCTCTTACACTGTTATTTGATCTTTGGTTTATTATGTAGTTTCTCTGCATCTAGAGAATGAGCCCCATAAAAGTTATGATGAGTTAAAGTTAATGACTGATACTGTTGGATTAAAAATTGATATTCATTAATCAGTATCGATAATCGGTTTGGAACCACGGGTCATGAAAGGGCTAATGGCTTCCTCTCTGAATTTATCTTAATTCTTTCGAACAAGGCTGTGAGTATTTTGTCAGTACAATAATAAAAAGCAGCTTGATTGACCTAAAGTGTTGCCATATTAAAAAAACATAATGCATATATAATCAAGGACTATACAGACCAATGAGTCTTCAAGCCCGAATATGAAATTTTATTTGATTTTTCCTGTCATTGAGTGTCTCATTTCAATGGCTTGGCAACTTTTACCCTATGTCTTTAAAAACATATTTTCACAAAATTAAAACATTTAATAAAGTATCATTTTTTCCTTTTTCTTCACAGTTTCCATAGTTAGGATCATGTATTACACAATGTTTTCCCCCTTTTTTCATTAATCCTCATGCTATTGCATGCTCTTTAAAATCATGACTTAAAATATCTTTAAAACAGTCCATTAATGAATGAATCAAAGCATACTTTAATGTTCTTCCATTGTCGAAACATTACAATTACTCTCAAAATACTTCTTTTCCCTCTGATATGTATTCTTCCTCTTCTTCCCATTTCTATACCTACCACTTTTTCATATGTGCATTGTTATAAGGGCTTCTTAAGTGGAAGGGAATGAGCTAGCATGTCTTAAATTCTTCCTATGTATAAAGCAATGGTGATCAACATATTATATTTCATTTAATGGACAAGCAATAGTTACCTGTTACTTTATACTCATGGTGCTGTTTCATCCCGATAACAAAGATGAAGGTATGTTTTATGTTTTCAATGAAAAAAATAAAAGCACTGAGGCTGCGTAGCCTCATGTGTGATCTTGCTGCTGTGCCCTCCACAAATCATTCTATACGATGA
>NW_016107459.1:2128240-2158007 GCF_001604975.1 Cebus imitator | reverse complement strand
TTTAAGGTGGAGATTCACCATGTTGGTCAGGCTGGTCTTGAACTCCCGACCTCAGGTGATCCGCCTGCTTTGGCCTCCAAAGTGCTTGGATTACAGGCATGAGACACCATGCCTGGCCAACAGTCTACTTCTTGCAACACCAGGGCTCTCACATCACTTTCCTTCTCAAGAAGGCAGTGGCTCGACATCTTCAACCAGTTACATAAAGGCCTGTGAATAGCTACTACCTCTTAACTCTCCATTCTTTTCTCTTGAGAGAAAAGTGTGGTCAGGCAAGTTTTTGTATCACCTCATGCTCATTAGGCATATTCCATTTCCTCACTAATTAAAGTATAAATTAGACAAAAGACTGTCTTCTCCTTCTTGAAATTCATAGCAGTGCCAAACACTATACTCACAAAAATGCTTTATAAATTTGTATGGGGCTGAAGTAAGCTGGATTTGATGGGAATCAAATGATGGAGTCAAAAGTCTTTGGGTGCTCTCTACCCTGAATCACTCCTTGTGATGATGAGCAATGGTGTGGGCCCCAGATCACCAAATTGGGGATCATCTGGCAATTGGTTGAACTAAAAAAATCTCCTACACCACACTCATATGTTTGAATCAGAAACTTGGGGTAGGGACCAGGGTTCTGTGGTTTAACAAGCTCTCCAGGTGGTTCTGATGTGAGCTCAAATTTGCAAACCACTGCTACGGCAGACACAGCTTAGAACACAGCCCAATCTAATAGTCCTGCAAAAGGGCACAAGTTAGAACTAACTAGAAACGCTTTGACCTGCTGTGACTAAGCTAGCAATTACTGTTCACTTTCTAGAGCTACATACAATAAACGGTCTTCACCAATTCTTATGCCATTATGGAATTACACTGATGCTAACCAGATATTTCAAAAATACATTTTTTGTGTGGTTGAAGTTGGCATTTCCCTGACTTTGAATCTCGTGGAGATTTTTCAAAAAAATTAGAAATGATGCATCCTTACAGCTCTTTGAAATTTTGAGCGGTTGTTGGTTTTCCCCTTGTCTTGCAAGGAAAACAACAGTGGGACCATCTGTCTGTTCCTTAAATAAAACAGGAGTTTAAAAAGTTACATCATTCCTTTAATTCCCTAGGAGTTCAGAGGGAGCTGTGGTAAGGAGGCCAATGAGGAAGGAAAATGGAGCAACTCGGAATATTTACATGTCTTTAGAGAAAACGAAGCAGGCTTATGGCTGCATGGTCACAAAATCTCATTCCCTTTTACATGCTGTAAAAGCTTTGCTTCCTAGGTCTTATATGACTGCTTTTCTCTTTTACTATTCAGGAGTCAGTTTGCTGATTCCCGCTGGGGCCATTCCTCAAGGGAGAGTCTATGAAATGTATGTGACTGTACACAGGAAAGAAACCATGAGGTAAATATGCTTTTTCTGGTGCACTGACTTTATCAATGTCTAACTTGGAGGAGAATTATACAATAGACACAATAAACCCAACATATTTTTGCCTCGAGTGCCTTGCATACATTTTCTGGCATACATACATTTTTTTTTCCTTGACCTACAAAAGGTCAGGTTTTACTTCTCTTTATCTTTGAAACTCCAAACACTTTGCAGATCTTGAATACGGGTAGAAGGCTAGAGATCTTTTCCCAAGTGGACATGTTGCCATATTTCCTGGAAAAACATCCACAAATGTGATCCCTAGATTGTCCAGAGAGACATGTGGGTAGAGACAGAGACATGGACTTCATGGGATCTGGCTCAGGAATCTAGCCTGTTCCCATTACAGAGTCAAAGGTCACAAAGGATTGAACAACTCTCCCCATCCCTACCAGTCCCACTAAGCCTAGCCCTTAATTCTTACCCACGGATTCTTCCCTTTGTAACTGTCTTGTAGCTTAAGTGCTACCAATCTCCTTCTTAGGTTTGGCACTGATAAATTCCACGTTAGGTCATTCAGAATGGGTCTAGGATTGAATAAAACTAGGCTGAATTAAAAGGTTTTGTTTAGAATGTGTTATAATCAAACAGGTGAAGTTATTTTAAGTAAAAATAACGAGGCATTGAGAAGTCCTAAATTCAGTTTTCAGTTTGGACTCTAACAAATTGTATTTGTTCTTTCTTGATTAGTTTCCATGTAAAATGAGTGTGTTAAATAGTGCTTTAGAGGCCTGATTAATGCTTCTGAAGCACATCCAGATCTTCAAATGAAAGATGTTGTTAAAATGGAGATCCTCATCATGTAATTATCATTGTTTTTCCCAAGGGGAAAACCTTCGGCTCCTCAGCCCTAAGCTCTGAATATAAAGCATGAGTGACAATGCAGAACTAGGTTATCATTACAACACATTACACCTTTTCTTTTCCCAGCTCTCATCCTCAGAAAAACACCCACTTTTAGTCTTGTTCTTCACTAGCCATAAAGCTTTTTTATTAAGCTCTCAGGTGAAGATATTGGCATTTATAATCGGTGTGACCCAGAACATTTTTTTCCTCGGGTGTTGTACTTCCACCTACATAAATACTAGCCTGTCTAAGAAAATAATTCAATTCCTGAGCATTATTCATGCCTTAAATTTGAGCAACAGAAAATCACTAAAAGGCTTGTATTTGCTCACATCAAATATTCATTTTTTTTCATTCCCAATGCAAAGCAACATTCACAGGCCCTCAAATCTCCCTTCTTTTGCATCAAGAGAAAAGAAGATGAGCAAACTCCAAGATCTCCTCTTTTATTTTATTTTATTTTTCCTTATCTCATCCAGAGTCAAGGTTAGCATTAAGTACATCTGTCCATCAAGGCCTTTGCCAATGTGGACATTTTGTTTAAACAGAAGTAGGTATTGGCTTGTGCTTTCTGGGGAGAAACAGTGAATTGCCGGGGATCTCTTATTCGCCATCCGCTTCTCCTTATCTGCCGCTGAAGATTAAGCCTTTAGGGGCTTCTGCAGGCACGGGCTGAAGCTGAAAGAGGTGTGTGCACTCACTTGCCTGCTCTTCCCATAGTTTCCTGGGCACCCTAACCAGGATGATTGTACATTTCAGATGAAGGAAAGAGAAAACAGAAAATTGATAAAGCTGGGCACTTTTCTGCCTTTGACTATAATGTAAAGGAAACCAGAAATCACTCCTTGCTATGCCTACCATCTGAAGTTAGGTGCAGAGGGACTTATCTGTTGAATTTAGTGTGCATCAAAGAAGTTCTGTTTATAAAAATAAAGCTAGAGAAACCTCAAGATCTCAAAAGAAAATATGCTCCAGAGACTATGAACGAAGGAACAAACACAGGAGGCTAACCATGTCACATAACTGAGAAGTCTTCTCATCACTAGTTTTCTCTTATGAACCAGATGCATTTTTGTCGTGAAAACACAGTGACAGGAATGTGCTTTAGAACATAGTCATAATACAAGGTATCCTGCCCTTCATCCGGCAAACTCTTAATTCCACTTCTCACTACACTCTGCAAGCTGTGATGAGCTCTACTTTAAAGACGAAGAAACTGAGAAACAGGGGATTTGGTTTCCATAGCCCGGGTTCCACAGTTGGTAGCTGAGTGAGGCAGAATTGAAACTCGGGCTTTTGCTGACCACAAAGTGCTTTCTGCTTCCTAATGTGCCATTCTTCTCCATTGCACCCATGCACAAACCACACCTCTGCCTACTTATTATGGTGCGTTTTTGGATACGCTTCCTCTTGCTCACTAAAGATCCTTTCTATCCACACATGATACAACACAGAACTACTTTGGGAGAAGACTCTGTGAGGACCTCAGGAGCTGTGATGTTACTATGCTTTCAGAGGAAAATTCTGAGCAGTTTTCTCCATTTTTCTTCTCTCTGATTCCTTTTATTGCATCCCAATCTGGGTATGTTTCCAGTTGGATGGTATCCAGCTGGTCATCTGTGGAAGTGAATTGTCTGAAAAGAGGCGTGAACTTAATTACATGTGGCATAGTGGATGTGACAAGAGGGGTCTTATCATTACTGAATATGCTCTAAGCGACAGTGCAGGATGGCAGCTGAATAGCCTGAATGAGCCACAGAGATGGGACAAGAGTTCTCTGACCATCGAGGGTGCAGAGTTACAAGGCTGCACTCAGGTTTTCTACCTCTCCCCCTTTACAGACCTCTGGAGAGGGGCAAAGCCTTTGTTTTCCTGGTGGATACAATTTCCACAATTAATGCTGCTCACATGGGCCTTTTTGCCTTGTTTCTAGTAGCAGTTTGCACAAAGGAACCCGACCTGGACTGAAATTTTGTCCTTTTTCTAATCTTGTTGAAAAACAATTTGAGTTGAAGAAATGAAAGCTGATTTTCCCTTTTCTCTGCATTGTGTACTCACCTAGCTGTTTCATCAGAAGATCAAGAAATCGATTTAGACATTCCAAATATAAAGGTAAATAGAACGCCGTTTTGTAAACCGTAGGGAGCCACAGAAAGTTTCTGAGCAGCTGAGTGACACAGGAATAGCAGCGCTTTTTAAAGATTGATCTGGTGACAGTGCGCGGGATGCATGGGTGGAGGGAACAGAAGGACTTGCCCAGAAGGCTTGGTGTTGGGGTGGCCCTGGCAGCAATTGCAGGTGAGAGGAAGAGGAGGAGGAAGAGCCAGGCCAGAGGGTGAGCCAGGCCCCAGGCTGAGAGAATGGAAAGTGTGTAAAGAGAATCTACTTCAGAAGAGAAAGTGTTTCACAGCTTGCTAGAAGTGTTGCAAAAAAGAGGCAGAACACACAGAATAGATTCAGAAATCAAGCCTGGGGCACTGTGAGAATTGTGAGAAAGGTGAGAGGCAGCAATGGCTCTAGGGGAGAGGACAGATTCCAGTGCGGATGTATTCAGTGTTAGTGGGCATGTGGATTCCTGCTAGGGACGTGGAAGTGAAGTCATGGCAGGGAAGGAACCTCCAGCCGAGAAAATGCAGAGGCAAAAAGAACTGGGGAAAGAACTTCAAGAAGTATTCCTAAGAAGGTTTGGGTGTGGTTAGAGAAACGAAATGGCCCATGTAAGGATAAGGCAAATGAAGAGTTTGCATCTGGCACCGTTCTTAATATGTTACTGCGTTATGAGTAGTGGCTCCTCAATGAATATTTCCGAATGAATGAATGAAGGCTTTAAGAGTAGACAGACAAACTGTGGTATAAACAGGATCTTGAAAATCAGAGGTAAAGAGAGCTCCAAGATGGAGCCTGAAAACGGGTGTTATTAAAGTGAAAACGTAAAGAAAGAGGAAGAACAACAAAAAGATGATTAGATTCGTCAACTGACTGTTGGGACGACAGTGGCCTTCAGGATTTTTTTTTAATTGGTGAAGTCCCCTTAGCAATGGTTTAAGATGTGAGTTAGTGGTGAGGCAACTGACATATCATATATAGTTATTAAATATAAATAATAAAGTAATGTGTTAGGATAGAGGTCCAAAATTCCCTATGTAAGTAATCATATAGGAGATAGATTTGCTTACCATGTTATTTTTTGGAACTTTGAAAATAGTAGTTGACATTATTTTGTCTCAAGGAAACACGGTGATCTCTCTCCTTTTAGTAGAGCCCTTTCTCATTCATGAGCCTCAAGTGCCTCAGTTTGAAGGAAAAGCTATAAAAAGACTAACGGTGGGGGTAAGTGAGTCCAGATATATTTAAATCTTATCCCCATACTGTTCTTGACAATGTACATTTATTGAAATCCTACTTATAAAGAAATGCTTCAAGGTAGTTTATGAAAACACTTCTTTTTGATAAGAGGAATAAATTTAAATAAGTGGATAAAAAAGGTAAGAAAATAGGGAAAATAAAGTTATGAAAGATAAGATAAAGTAGGCAAGCAGTTAGAATATAAAATAGTTAATGTAATTCCGAGCACATTTGCTGGTACCAGGCCATGAATTTACTATTTCTGAGCCTTTCAATAAGGGAATGTGTTAAGTAACAAGATCCGCGTGTCCATGAGGAAAAAAATACGCTCAGAAGAAACTCAATTATTTTTCCTTTGGTTTCTCATAAAGAAGACATTTTGCTAATACAGTGAACACCATCCTTACAAGAAAACCAACAATGAGTTTCAAGGGCTGCTTCTATCAGTGTCCCTCAGTGAAGTAGATAAGCATAATGCGTATGAGTTCTGGCTTGATCCAGGGATAGATTTTGGTCTGTTTAGGGAAATGGTGGCACGCCCTTTGGAGTGGCTTTCATAAATACTATTTTTGCACAATTGAGCTTTTGATAGCAAGTGAGTTAGATAGTCCCTGTCAGGTACCTAGAGTGCGAATATTTCAAGTTGCCAGTTATGTGTGAAGGCCTGTGCTTTAAAAGGCAGCTGAGCCTAGGGTGGGATTATCATCCTGAGGGACCAGACAAAAGAGATGTCCATTACTAGAAAGCATCTCCTATTCCCACAGAGGTGGATGGAGACAGATTCTTTTCAAGGAGTTTTGAGCCTGCTCTAGGTAACAGACAATGATAGTTTCACAAAGACTTAAACCCACTCTAAGCAACCCAAAATACAGCATTGTGTGAAAGAAATTAAATGATTTGTGTTTGAAACCGAGCTTTACATCCTCAGACAAGTGTGTTAATATCAGCGGATTTCAGTTTCATCTTCTGGAAAGAGGTAATAGACATACACTAACAAACTTACAGGTGTACCATGAGCAGGTAATGCAATGGTTTACGTGAAAGTTTTGTAAATTATGCACTCTTGATTAGAAGTTCTCCTCACTGATACTGACAAAGGATGAGAAAATATTTCTGACAGGAAACTGACATTTCTCTCTTTGGGCTTTGTCCTAGAGGACTCAGCACCCATCCAGCATTTACTGGAATATTATTTTTGTTGGACTTAGGAAAACATTTAAAATTTTAATCATTGTTCTTTGCTGATTTTCTACCTAATTGCCGCTTCTGCAGCTCATTTTTGCTCTATGTTCATTTTCATATCACTTGCAATCAATATTTACAAATTGTTTGCTTGAATTGCTTAGAAAACATGTGAGACATAGTGAAGCTCTTCTCTGCAAAAACATGAATCCAAGATACTTATTTTCTGCTCTTTTCTATGTATTTTAATATCTTCCTTTGTGTAAATGAAGGAAATGTGTTACACACTCTGACCTTAGTTTTCACATAGTTAAATCTTATCCTGCCTAACTCCTTCCATATATGCTCAGATATTTCCAATTTCAATGCTACTTCTCTCATCTTGAAAGCCTATAAGAGAATCTTACCATTATTTCTTTGTTTTTCATTCCCTGTTATGAATTCCACTTTACCACTTCCCTATTCATTACATTCTTGCACCTCACTGGGTTAATAAATTCTTTTGACACCTACTGCCCCTCCTTCCTATGCTATCCCTCTTCCAAGAATGGTGCCCATCAATATTGCATGCCAGGGGTGTACTTGGAGAGTACAGGTCTGACAGCTCCCCAGCCCAGCAGGCAGTCTTCGCCCTTCTGTTCCAAGTCAGTGATGAGAAGAACCCCTCCTCCTTCCTGCCTTAAGCACCGGCTGCTAACACCAGACTGAGAGATAGATGTTTCCAATCCCCAACTGTATTGCAAAGACCACTTGAAATAGATTCCACTGTAGTCTCCTTCTTTAAAAGTTTAATGTTCACTTCTCAAGGTACGCTTGTAACTAGAAGGTAAGATTAGTGCTCAGAAAAATGCAATCATTGTTTTTTCCGCCTCCAGGATAGGAAAAATAGAATTAAGCAATAATAAAGTCACTGCTTAAGGCAGATAGTATAGTATTAATTACGACACAATGAAAGCAGAACTTGACTTGTGTTTAAGAGAATGAATTTCAGACTGAAAGAAGGACAAGCTGGGTTAAGAGAAAATGAAAACGAAGGTGGTAATGGGGATAGAAAAGAGGTCTCAATTTGCTTCCAATAACCTTACAGTTCCAAATTTAAGTACATTCCCAAGAACCTAGATAACTTTAGATTTAATGGAGGAAAGGGTATTATTACTCAAAGAGAACGTAAATGCTATTAAAAGACTAAAAGTAGGTGAAAGTTGTGTTGGTTTTCTAAACAGGAAAAAAGAAAAGCCATAGGTTGCTGAGATCCTAGTACAGTTTTAGAATAAGAGAGGAAGCAGTGACAGCCAAGAGTTATTAAGGGAAACATATGCCAAATTTTAATTGCATTCTTAGAACTAATAGTCAACTGTGAAAGCTCTAAGATTTAAACTTGCTTGTGAGCTACCAAGTTAGCCGCCACAGTTTTATGCATGCTGATAGAAGACACAAGATTTGTGGATCAAAGACAACAGACAGCTTATTACCCACAGCGATAGGGCTATACAGAGTACCATTGTCGTTGTGCCAATTTTGTGAGTCCCCTTTTAGAAATGGTAATCTAAAAAGATTCAGATGAAATCTACATACTCAATTGTTGCATTCCAGAAAAGGACCTGTGAGCTTAGGGAACCTGAGTCTTTTATAATTAGGAGTACACATATTTGCCATTTGCTCCAGAAGTAAACATTGTCTTTATTTTTCAAGGTGACTGCTATACAAACATCCATGCATAAACATGAGAAATTCATGGATAATTGTCTTCCAACAATATTAAAAATAATAACAACTGCTACCATTCATTGACTGTTCAACAAGGATAACCCATAGATGTAAGCAAACTTCTAGCATATGGAATAAATAAAATGTAAGCCATAGATAAAGACTAGAGAAAAACAAATTTCAAGTGACTATTGCAATAGAAATTTGATCTGTCCCTTGTCATATGCATGTGAATTAGATCAAAAGATGTGAAGTGGACAATGTCCATTTTAATGGGTTTACATTTGGTGGAACTATATAGCTCAAAGTATTGACGTCATATTGGAAAGAGATTTCAAATGGGGTCCTTGAAAATATTGAAATTTCCAACTCTTGTGTTGCAAAGTTATCAGTGGTTAGAATGAGAACATAAATGGTAAGCATATCAGGGTTAGGGAGGAGAAAAGACTGGAAGACATAGGCAATGTTTGGAGGAAAGATACAGCATTAAGAAATAGATGACACCAAATTTACCCTGAAACTATTAAGTTCAAATGAAAAACTAAATATAAATTTTTGTGCCTATGTTTAAAAGCCATCATTACAATCATGAAACTAGACTTAGCCTAAGAACCACGTCCTTAGACTTAGCCTAAGAGCCTTTCATGTTAGGAATATGTAGAGTGGTTAGCTTTAACAAATTTCTTAACTTCCTTGGAACTTCATTGCTTCATTTTATAAAGGAAATGCTTAACCATACTATCTCCATCTTCCCATGTAACTGGAGCCTGCTAAATAATATTTATAAGTAATTCCTTGATTGAGAATAATCAACGGAACAATTTTGTGAGGCATGAATATACACACAGATTGCAAATCAAAACACTCCCTCATACTGTCTGAGTGATGAGTTCAGTTCAGGATGCCACCGTTTTAACAAGAACCATGAAAACAATGACAAGTGTCCATATGAAAACGAAGATAGAAACCTAACGAGAGATCTGGAAGCCATGCTATTCCAGCTGAGGTTGGAAAAATTGAGGTTGTTTGTTCTGTAATAAAAAAGACTGTAGAGACATCATAACGATCTCCAAATACAGAAACAATGTAGCCTCAAAAGCAAGTCAAGGATACGAACAGAGAAATTTCAGGAAGTCAGATTGGGCTCATTCTAAATAAGAATTTTTGTAAATTTGAGTTGATGGTAAATGAGGTAACCTTTTAGCAGCAGTGGACTGCAGTTTTGGATGTGAGTATAGCACTAACTATCCTTCTGCCATATTGTAGAGAGGTTTTGGATAGAAGGTGCTTCCCAGTGACTGCCACAGGTTCTTCAAAAATTCTGAGAGTCCATGATTTCGAAAGCTATGCTATTCTGATTGAGTAGCTTGAATATTGTCGTTGAGAAGGCATTCATTTTCATCTTAGCACTAATGGGCACTTATTCGTTAGACTCTGAGCAATCTACTCAACACCTTTGGAACTACATCTTCACAAATTTACTGATAGGTTGGGTTAGTTTATCCATTTGCTTGTTGATTACAGTCTTGTTAGGGAAAAGATTTAAGGTAATTTTTATATATAAAAATAAAGAATCTGTATTTTTGAGGTTCTTTCTGTCCAGATTCTCTGAGTATGAACTGTACAAGTAAAGAGATCTCATTTTAAGTTGCTGTATAAATACAGTTCTATATTCTTTCTAGTCATATTTGACAGAATGAATCTGCTGTACTAGCCTAAATTATTCCTGAAAGTCATTTGGACTAAGTTTAGCTCTAGAGTGTCCTCATTCTGAAATGATTTTTTAAAAGTATTTTTCAAGTCAGGTCCTGAAAACACAAAAGTATTTAAAACCCTGTGAGACCAGTGGCAAGAATTATCAGAAAACCTGGTTATGTAACTTCATAGGGACTCTGTTCATTCTCATTCCATCTTGAAAGTGTCTGTACATAGATTCAGAGGAAGCTACCACAAGAAGACCTGTGTCGGAGAAAAGGGGATCAAAGAGATGCTGGCAAATTTATTGTTATCATAAAGACTTCAAGTCCTGCAAGATCAAGGTCTTGTTATAAAGAGCACTTAATTCTGCATCACCTATTTCCTCTCCCCAACGCCCACTCCCCAGAAAACAAAAAGAATTCCAAGAGAAAACTACTTGACCTGTTTGCATAACAACTGTAGCTCTCAGAACCCAAGTGCGTAGTTCATAAATACAATGGAAATGTCACTGATGCCTTTCTCTGCTCTCCTTCCAGGCCTCCCATGGATGACTCTCAGACACTCTTGACCCCTGTGGTGAGCTGTGGGCCCCCAGGAGCCCTGCTCACCCGCCCCATCGTCCTCACTATGCATCACTGCGCGGACCCCAATACCGAGGACTGGAAGATACTGCTCAAGAACCAGGCAGCACAGGGACAGTGGGAGGTGAGCTGCTGTGGGGATAAAGATGCTGTGCAAGAATAATCCGTGCAGATAAGCAGAAGCAGTTATGGCAGGCCTTTTATTTTTAAAGCAGAACAGTGGAATTTTAGCTCACCCTCAAAATGAGAGACAGGCAGACTAGTTCCTGAGTGTTAGTTATGTCTACTGATTGATAGGCACACAGAAAATGATGGTCACTTATTAGATAACTCATAGGATAAGTGCACATAAGAGTCTTAGCCATGTGCCTTTTGGAATATCAATTATATATATGTATATATATAATGTGTATGTGTATATGTATACTTCATACATATATACATATATGGGATAGCTCACGCCTGTAATCCCAGCACTTTGGGAGGCCAAGGCAGGGGGATCCTGAGGTCAGGAGTTTGAGATCAGCCTGGCCAACATTGTGAAACCCCATCTCTACTAAAAATAGAGAAATTAGCCGGGTGCTGTGGCATGCACCTGTAATCCCAGCTACTTGGGAGACTGAGGCAGGAGAATCATTTGAACCCAGGAGGCAGAGGTTGCATTGAGCTGAGATCGTGCCACTGCACTCCAGCCTGGGTGATAGAGTGAGATTCCATCTCAAATGTATACATATAAATTTGCAGGTACAGAAACGTTGCAACTGGGTCAGAAAATGTTAGGCACTTACTTGAAGATACATACCTGGGATATAGTTCTTGTGAACTTAACCTTGGGAACAGAAAAGGTGTGTCTCCAAAGCTCCACTAGAATTAAAACGATCCGTGGCATTCTGGCTCTCTGCAGCTGTTGCCATCATAACTTCTTAAGGACGATGCTTTAAACAAGTCCAGTTCATTATATTAGAACCCTCCACTTTGCACCTCTATTTCAGTAATATGTTTAAACAAAAATATTCAATAATTTTAATACTATACATTAATACTTGTATAAAATGTAAAACATAAAATAGGAAGTTTTCATATGCAAAACGTATATACTTTGTGATTACCTATGATAATTTTTTAGGAAAAGTATTTTTTAGAAAAGACGCACATGAAGATTCCAGTTCCTAATATTTGAAGGAAATACAGTATTAGATCTAGAAGAGCAGCAGAGAAAACCTGGGATTAACCGGGATTTCCTTTCTATGGGCATGTTCTACTCTTGGCCATATCAGGGGATCGCTCTTTGCCGAAGTGTACACAATTAATAAATAAACATACTCGATCTTGAGTTATGACCAGACTTATCCAGATCTAACTTTAATTCTATTTAACCTTTAAATGATTCATCTGGAAGACATCCAGTCTTAATCCGACGTGATCCTAAATTGTTTGCATGATTCTCTTCCTACCACCCTATCCATTTCTGAGTTTAAGTGGTAACAGTAACAACAGTAACGATAAACTGAGCCAATGAGGAAAGAAGAGGGCAGTCCTCATGAAAGCCCCCTTGTACTCGTGCGTGACTGGGACGTGGACATCATTACTCTTCGGCCAAGTCTTCCAGGAAGGTTTCCGTACCATGTCACCACTAGGTGATACCAGAGGCTTTCCTTTGTCCTGGAGAAAGCGACTGTTTTCCAGGTGTCCTTTTATGCCTACAATAAACCTGGAGGTTCTGAACTTCTTTCTCTCTTTTCCTTTTTAGGAGCTTCCTCTGGAGGTCTAGGTTCAGTAGAAGAAATTATTTCACTGATGCTATTAAAACACGGCTCTGTTATAGCTCAGATGATGTTGCAAGGCCCAACTAATAAATAATAACCTAGGTGGTGATCTCTTTCATATCTTTGCATAGCCCTCTGAACTAAATTTATAACAAAGTGTTCATTCACTATTTCTGCAAATAGTTGTTGGACACTCACCCTGAGCCAGGCCACTGGAATACAGTGGGAATCAAAGTTGACATGAGTCCTGCCCCTACAGAAAGACTGACTCCATGTCTGACAGTACAGAGACTGACTCATGATCATGTGTGTATTTCTTCTGTCTGAGATCTTCTTTTAAATTTGAGTTAATTAAAAGTTGGAAGATTGCACATTAAAATCTGAACTTCCAGTGTGTCTTGGAACATGCGAGGCTTTGCCCATGCTTGGCCTGCTTTCTTGCAGAGCAGCCAGGGGCTGAAGCGCAGTGGAGGCTGAGCTCTTTAGACAGACGTGCGCTCTGTTTCTCCACAGTCTCCATCATTCCTCCCTGACTGTGGCCCTGCCTGCTTCACATGCCTCTGTCACCTGGTTGCCCCAGGATGCAATTGGAATCGCAGCCCTTGGTTTTGGGGTCCCATACTTGGTCTTTCAGATTATATGTTCTGTGACCTGAACTATATAGATGAATCAAAACCTGGCTAAATTAGCCACTAATTTTTTAAATAAAAATCATCACATCCATTTATTTTTATTTCTTGCTAAATGTTTTCAATGTCTAAAAGAGTAGACTATTGAATGACACATGAAAAGTAACACAGAAATGTATCTTATGTGTCATGGAATTTGTCATGTCTTGCTTTTCTTAGAATCTGACAACCAAGATGACTTAGGAAAAGCAGTGTATTTCTTTAGGAAGAAAATGTCAGGTGAGTTTTGAAAGAGCATAGTAGAATTGCATATTAATGTATTATTGCACAGTTCCTTAATTTATCTAATTCTTTTCACATGTACAGATTTTTAGGGAAAATATAGATTCTTAGAAGATCAAAAACTGCAAACTGAAGGATATCTAAATAAAGAATATTCTCAGTGTAAAGACAATGGTATAAAGAGACACAGTGATGAAGAACTTAAGTAGACAGAGCATAAAACATGAGAGAGAAAAAAGACCAAGAAAGGAATAGGTCCTGCACTACCCACTGTCATTCACCACCATCCCTGGTGGCCCGTGTGTGTTCTGGGTGGCTTAGCTCTGACCCTTCCCTCTTGTCTCCCAGGATGTGGTGGTGGTTGGAGAAGAAAACTTCACTACCCCTTGCTACATTCAGCTGGATGCAGAGGCCTGTCACATCCTCACAGAGAACCTCAGCACCTACGCCCTGGTCGGGCATTCCACCACCAAAGCGGCTGCAAAGCGCCTGAAGCTGGCCATCTTCGGGCCCCTGTGCTGCTCCTCCCTGGAGTACAGCATCCGCGTCTACTGTCTGGATGACACCCAGGACGCCCTGAAGGTAAGTGCCTCCCACCTGGCCTGCCCTCTTCACCTTCACCTGGAAGCCAAGGTTTTGCCTGGCTGTGCGCACCTGGAGACGTGGCTGAGTGTGGGTACCCAAGTGCGCAGACATGTGTTTGGCCCCAAAGGATGCAGTTTAAAAGGATAGACATTTCTCTGAGGCCATGCTGATACATGAGCTATTTATTCAGATTCCTCCCAAGGGCTACTTTGTTTACCTTCCTTGATTTCTGTTAATGAAAAATTTAGAAGAATTTGGCAACGGGACCCGTGGATGGTAAATAATCTCCTTCCATGTTTATCTCAGCTGCGTTCTTCCTATAAAAGGAATTGGCATAATTGCTCACACTGTATGCTCCTCTGGTGTGCTGCTTCATTTACATGCTTTCCCGTTCTTTTTATGAGGGCTGTGAGGGAGCGGGTTAGCATTTGACAACAGGCTGCTGCTTTGCAGAATAAATGAGCTTAATTCCTGGTGTGATTATTGCCATTCATTTTATCCCATTCGAAGCTTTAGGGGATATACTTAGTGCCTTTGAGGAAGTTATGATCTAGAAGGAGGAATAAAAGAAGCATGTCGAGGTTGAGGAGGTAATCAGAGGGTGGGAAAGGCCGCAGTTGCAAAGTGCTATATGGGAGCTCAGTGGACGGAGGCATCATCACTTTGAGGAAATCTGAAAAGGGGCTAACGTTTGATGCCTGGCCCTAATGGAAGATTAGGTTTTGATCAGCAATAGTGGTGAGGGAAAAACACAAGATTTCTAGTTGGAGGGAACAGCGTGAATAAACACAGAAGCAAACAATAGATAAAGACTTTGTACAAGCATATTGCTTCTGGTAAGCCTGGAATAATAGGTAGGAATTTCGTCTGGATAGACCTTCATGGCCAGAGAGAGGAGCTGAGATTCAGTTATTGAGTTAATGGAGATTGGAGAGGTGTAAACAGGAGAAAGACATGGTTGAAAATATGTGTTAGAAATATCAGCCTGACTTCAGTGAGAAGGTGAGTCAAAGCAGGAAGGGACGTGTGATGGAGCTGGGATGATGACGGAGGAGTGAGATGAAGAGAACAAGGCTAAAAGGTTCTGTTCAAGTGGCCTTTAGAGAATCCCGTGATGAACGCTGAATGGGTGGGGCAGAAGGTCAAGTTTCTGCCTCTACGTCAGAGTAGCAAACTCAGGGGCAGGAGGCCTCGGGGTATAGAGATGGTGCCTGTCTTGACAGTTCAGGCAGCTCTGACAAAGTGCCACAGACTGTGCGGCTTAAACAACAGATGTTCACTTCCCACAGTTCCAACCCAAACTTCCATGTGGAGGCTGAAAATCTGAGGTCACGGTGCCAGCATGGGTGGGCTCTGGTGAGGAACCCTCTTTTGGGTGGCAGACTGCTGACGTTT
Organism: Cebus imitator; assembly: GCF_001604975.1. Taxonomy (NCBI): domain Eukaryota; kingdom Metazoa; phylum Chordata; class Mammalia; order Primates; family Cebidae; genus Cebus; species Cebus imitator. Next base: position 2,142,570 of record NW_016107459.1, on the reverse strand, counting down.
TCCTGTGCCCTCACATGGTGGAGAGATGGAGAGAGCTCTCAGGGATCTCCTTTACAAGGTCACTAATCCCATTCCTAAGGGCACCACCCTTATGACCTTGTCACCTCCCAAAGGCCTCACCTTCTCATACTATCACACTGGGGATTAGGATTACCATATACGAATCTGGGGGGACACAGACGACAGTCCGTAACAGTGCCTTTTCTTTTGGAATACTGAATTAGAGGTATGAACTAGGCATCTATAAAAGATGCCCAAGACACAGTTAGAAATATATATGTGGTTCTCTGAACAGAGAACAGATTTTTGAAATGGAAATCCAAGAACCAACTACATTATGTGGATAATTGTTATCCACATTGGTCAGGGAGAATATCAAGAGAGAGAGGTAGAAGATAATCATAAAAAAAATCTACGGCCAGGCGCGGTGGCTCACGCCTATAATCCTAGCACTTTGGGAGGCTGAGGCAGATAGATCACGAGGTCAAGAGATCAAGACCATCCTGGTCAACATGGTGAAACCCCATCTCTACTAAAAATATAAAAATTACCTGGGCATGGTGGCTCATGCCTGTGGTCCCAGCTACTTGGGAGGCCGAGGCAGGAGGATTGCTTGAACCCAGGAGGCAGAGGTTGCAGTGAGCTAAGATCGTACCATTGCACTCCAGCCAGGGTAACAAGAATGAAACTCCATCTCAAAAAAAAATAATCATCATCATCTACATGACTGAGAGCTTCTATGTGTAAGGCAAAATTCTAAATACTTTATATTCATTTAATCTTCATTTTATCTGTAAGACACCATTATCTCCACTTTATAGGTGTATAAATCCAAGGCACAGAAAGTTTAAGTAAGTTTCTCTAGCTCACACAGCTATTAAGTGGAGACAGCAGGCTTCATGCCCAGGCCGCTGGCCACAGCCTGGCTGCTCGGCCCCTAAGCAATGTTGCTGAAAGAGCTGTATCCTAGAGACAGGGGACCAAGGAAAGCCCTAGCATTGCAAGGGAGGAGGAAGGGCAGCCAGCAAAGGAAGTAAAGAAGGATGAGCAGCCAGAGAGGAATAGAAATGGAAGAAAAATAAGGAAGCGAAGGAAAGAAAGTTTTTCTGAATATCAGGGTATTTCCATCTGGAGCTTCCGTTCAGAGACTAGTGCCTGGTTATGAACACTGAGTGTTACAGGATAGGTCCCCTAGGAAGTGGCTCCGCAGGAAAAGGCTGTAGAGGGTGCGAGTGGAAGTGGGAAGGTGAGCCAGGGGCCTCTTGCCATCATCTGTTCCCTGTGGTGGATTTAACCAGCATGGTCTTGGGACAGGGATGTGATCTCCTGGGCCAGTGCATATAATTTTGATAGTTGAGCCTGTAGGATTTTCTGATTTTGAATAAAAGTTCTGAACACACAGCTCTAATGTAAAGCTTAAGGTTATTTTTTATATATTCCTTGCAAATGTGATACATGCAAAGCACTGTCAGGATAGGAACCAGGCTAGGCTTAAATTAGGGGAAAAGGTATCTGTAGGGGAGCCACAGGGTCTGATTAAGGCAAATCTTTTCAACAGTTTCAAGAAAAGTCATCGCAAAAGCATGCCATAGACGACCTACGTCATATTTGAAATGTTTGATATATATATATTTATATTCACACACATAGTTCTCTCCTCAGGTACCTTGTCTTCCCAACAAACACACCCAAATACATGCAAAATAGAATATTTCCTAAAAGTAATTCTGATTTCAGTAATCAGTGAACACAGATGCAAATGGTCAATAGTGAGAGAGAGTGATGAACAGGATTAAGCAGCGAAAACAACTCAAGAGCGGTTTGTATCATGGTCAGTGCTTTCTAAATAGACATTTATAAATTCCCAGCATCTGGGGATCTAGCACTTAGCCTGAAACAAACATGAATAATGGATGAGGCTTTCTTGCACCTCATGGCCTTTTAATAATGCAGAAATACCAAAATCCTAGTTCTAGGTGGATGGTCTCTCCAACATACCGAAGAGACAATTATTTCAGTCACGCCACTCTTCCTCACACCCACGCTTGAATTGGAAACTTGGGGCTGATTAGCTCAAAAAGCCCTTTATTACCAAAATCCTGCCTTCTTGGCACCCTGCCTGTGAATGTTCCCACCATGCTCTCCCATCTCACTGCTTCTCTAACTGCTGCTGCCCAGGAATACTTCCTCCTGCAATGCCCCCCCCCCCAAAGGCCTCCTCCTCCTTCAGGCCTGCCCCACTCCTGACTCACATTCATGTTCTTCCAAAATCAGAAATTCTCACACACAGAGGAAGCAGGTGGGAGTTTTATAAAGACTCACTCCAGGGTCTTGCCTCACTGGTTCTGATGTAATTGCTCTAGGTATTAAAAAACAAACAAACAAAAAAAAACGCTCCCTTGTGCCGCCAGAGTTAAGAGCTATTATCCTAAACACTTTCCCAAATGTTTTTGGAGCTTTGATTCTACTAAGAACAAACTTTCCTACAGCCTCCCATCATTCCCTCCCCGAGTCCTCCACCTGCTCTCATTAAATGCCAGTGGATCTTCCGGTAACACCTCACAATGCCTCCAATGAAGACTGTACTCCCTAACTAACCCCAAAGCCAAGAGGAAATGTGCCAGCAATTCTCATACCCATGACACTTTCTGGGGCACCTCTTTACTGCCCAGGCTGGATGGTTCTGCCACTGCTCATGCCTACTCCCATTCCTTTGCACAGACCTCTGCGGATTCCACCCTAGCAGTACTTGCATTGTGGCAAGTACTTTCCATCCATTCCCATCATTCTCGCAAATTCAGCGTCACAACTTAAATCACAGTCTCTCTGCCCAAACATATTCTAGTAGCCTTCATATCATCTCACACTATCCATTGGTACCGATGCGCTGCAGATTTCATCTTTACCAGCAATGGCTCCACTGCCAAGATCTTTTTTTTTTTTTTTTTTTTTTTTGAGAAAGAAAAAGAATAAAAAAAAAAGAAAAAGAATAAAGGAAAGGAAGAAAGAGGAAGAGGAAGAGGGAGAGAGAACAGTGGTATTGCTTTATTGCCCGGGCTAGAATGCAGTCTAAAACTGGGTATGCCTGTAATTGTGTTTAATAATAGAGACATAAAAAAAATGAAGGAAGAAAATAATTAACAAGCAGCCAACCAATATTTCATTTAAACCTGTAAATACATGTAATGTAGTACTGATAAGAGTGTATATTTTGTGTATTTAAAGTGGAGAGTTCTATGAATATTAATTAAGTCTACTTGTTCCGGATCTGAGTTCAAGTCCTGAATATCGATGTTAACTTTCTGTCTCATTGATCTGTAAGTCTCCCACTATTATTGTGTGGGAGTCCAAGTCTCTTTATAAGTCTTATATATCTGGGTATTTCTGTATTGGGTGCGTATATATTTAGGATCTTTAGCTCTTCTTGTTACATTGATCCTTTTATCTTTATGTAGTATCCTTCTTTGCTTCTTTTGATCTTTGTTGCTTTGAAATCTATTTTATCAGCAAAAATTGCAACTCCTGCTTTCTATTTATTTATTTTTGCTCTCCATTTGGTTGGCAAATTTTTCTCCATCCCTTTGTTTTGAGTCTTTGTGTATCCTTGCATGTGAGATGGATCTGGATGTAGCATACCAATGGGTCTTGGCTTTTCTTGCCTGTCTGTGTCTTTGGATTGGGGGATTTAGTTGATTTACATTTAGAATTAATAACAATATATGTGTGTTTGATACTGTCATTTAATGTTAGCTGGCTGTTTTGCCCATTAGTTGATGCAATTTCTTAATTATGTTGATGTTCTTTATATTTTGGTATTTTTTAGAAAGGCTGATACTGGTTGTTCCTTTCTATTTGTAGTGGTTCTTTCAGAAGCTCTTGTAAAGCAGGCCTGGTGGTGATGAAATCTCTAAGTGCTTGCTTGTTCACAAAAGATTTTATTTTTCCTTCGCTTATGAAGCTTAGTTTGGCTGGATGTAAAATTCTGGGTTGAAAGTTCTTTTCTTTAAGGATGTTGAATATTGGCCCCCACTCTCTTCTGTCTTGTAGGGTTTCTACTGAGAGATCTGCTGTGAGTCTGATAGGCTTCCCTTTGTGGGTAACCTGATCTTTCTCTCTGGCTGCCCTCAGTATTTTCTCTTTCATTTCAACCCTGGTGAATCTGGCGATTATGTGCCTTGAGGTTGATCTTCTTGAGGAATATTTTTGTGGTGTTGTCTGTATTTCCTGGAGTTGAATATTGTCCTGCCTTTCTAGGTTGGGAGAGTTTTCCTGAATAATATCCTGAAGCGTATTTTACAGCTTGGATTGATTCTCTTCATGACATTCAGGTACACCTATCAAACGTAGATTAGGTCTTTTCACATAGTCCCATATTTCTTGGAGACTTTGCTCGTTCTTTTTTATCCTTTTTTCTCTAATCTTGTCTTTTTGTTTTATTTCATGAAGTTGGTCTTCGACCTCTGATATCTTTTCTTCTGCTTGATCAATTCTGCTATTAAAACTTGTGCATAGTTTGTGAAGTTCTCGTGTTGTATTTTTCAGCTCCATTAATTCACTTATATTCCTCTCTAAATTGTGTGTTATTGTTAACATTTCGTTAAACCTTTTTGCAAAGTTCTTAGTTTCTTTGCATTGGGTTAGAACAAGTTCTTTTAATTCCCAGAAGCTTCTTATCATCCACTTTTTAAAGCCTGCTTCTGCTAATGGAACACAGTCTTTCTCCATCAGGCCTTGTTCTGTTGCTGCTGAGGAACTGTGATCCCCTGTAGAGGGAGAGGCGTTCTGATTTTGGATATTCTCAGCCTTTTTAGGTTGGTTTCTTCCCTTCATTATAAATTTATCCATCTGTGGTATTTATAATTACCGTCTTTATAGTTGGGTTTCTGAATGGACGTCCAACTTGTTGATTCCCGGCGCTAGAATCTGAGCAACCCACTGCGCCGGCCAAAACAGCGGCTTTAAGATTGACGGTGCTTTTCTGACTCTACACCAAGAACCGCCACTCCAAGGCAGCAGCAAAGCCGCCTCGCCGGCCTCAACAGTCGCGCTGGCGACACGTGGGGCTCCTCCGCTGGGAATCTCCTGGTGCGTAAGCAACAAAAATTGATCTGAATGTGTGGTGTCCTCTCGTTCTCTGCACTTTCAGTGGGAGCTGCAATCCCGAGCTGCTAGTGCTCAGCCATCTTGGACCTCTCTCCTCTCTCTCCACTGCCAAGATCTCCACCTTTCAAGCTCCCACTTTCTGACCACAATCATCTAACCTTCCATTTCTCTCTCCCTTTGGAAGAGGAAACTATTTTTTATTCTTAAGGAGAGGCTCCCTCGCTGCGCACAGTGGCTCTCACCTGTAATCCCAGGACTTTGGGAGGCCGAAGCGGGTGGATGACCTGAGGTCAGGAGCTCGAGACCAGCCTGGCCAACATGGCAAAAACCCATCTCTACTAAAAATGCAAAAATTACCTGGGTGTGATGGCACGCCCCTGTAATCCCAGCTACTCAAGAGACTGAGGTGGAAGAATTGCTTGAACCCAGAGGGTGGAGGCTGCAGTGAGCAGAAATTGCACCACTGCACTCCAGCCTGGGTGGGAGAGTGAGACTCCATCTCAAAAAAAAAAAAAAAATTAATAAGGAGAGGCTCCCTCAACCTGCTGCAGTTTCCTAATCCACAAACCCTCCTCTGCTCTTACTCCTATCTGTATCAACTAGCTTCTACCCTGAAATCTCTCTTCATTTTGAGCTGCTGCAGGATTTTCTAATTTCTATAACCAAAGAGACCCTCCACTGAACAAGCCCACTGCTTCTACTTCCAGGCTGTTGTGTTGCTGTGAAAAGTCAGACATTTCTGATTGGGTCTATCATACTCTTAAGACACCTGGTCTGAGGGATGCCTCCCCTGCTTCTCCATAATCCTTTCATTTATCTCTTCTTGACTTACCGATTCCCATGGCAGTCTCCAAGTCTCCTCTGCTCTCAGGAAGCCCCTGGCTGTTTTAAAGCCCCCTTTGTGCCTAGCAGTGACCTAACCACTGAATGAAAGCTCCCTCGGCTGCCATCCTCTACCCTCCGAACCTTTTACTTCACCACCTTCTCACTTCCTCTGATTCTGATGAAAAGGATCTCTGCTTCCTTGCTGGTACTTCAATCCAATCCTGACCACCTCCATCTTCAGCATAGCAAATGATGCCTGAGGCTGCATTTACCAGGATTTGATAGTTTCTTATAGTAACTGCTATGTGCTGGGAATTCTTCACAAATTGCAGAAAAATCCACAAAAATGCTGGACTGTGGCAGAAATGGAGGCGCAGTGGACAGCTTATTCTCCAGGAGTCACTCCGGGAAGACTATTGCAAACAGACTGCCCCAATGTCTAGGGCTGTGTATTTCAAGAATATTAATTATCACTACTATATGTGGTTATATTATCCATGTGGCTAGATAATACGTCTATTTATAGTATATGTAAATATATATAATTTATATTAATATATAATTATATAACATGATTATATATGTCATATATAATTATATAACATATGATATATGATATATAATTATATATGCCATATATATGATATATATAATTATATATGATATACGATAAGATATATAATGATGTGTTATATATAATTATATATCATATATGATGATGTCATATATATTTAAGTTTTTGCAAATGAAAATACCTTTTTTATATATCATACATATCACAATTATATATGTTAAATAAAAATGATGTTTTCCTTTCATTATTTGCAAAGACTTAAATCCTAGTATAAATAGACCAGTGATTAGCAGAGAGCAAGGTTATATTTGGAGTAAGTTGATATATCATATTTATACGATATATCATTTTATACTACATAAATATATATACTTGAACATATACTATCCATGTGAATGGAAAATACAGTCAGTCTTAAGCTACCGTGATACATTTTTCTTCTTCTTACCCACTTCTTTGAGCTTGTCAGTTTTGTAACAATTTTCTAGAGTTTTGTTAAGCTTTGGGGCAAAAATGGTCACCTGAAACTTAAAAGCTGCATTTAAGTATTTGAAAGCACTGAGACAGAATTCAGAGGTTGGCAGTGCCTGGCAGAGCAGAAGTCAAGGCTGATGGGTGACCATGGAGTTACTTTGTACCTTTCAGGAGGGCTTTTTCCTGTGCGTGTGCTTGAATGACCACTGGGAACAACGCTCAAGTCTTGTTCACATGAAAGGATAAGGATGCTAAGAATTGTGAGAATCGTTTGCAATCAATTCAAACAGAGAGGTCAAGTCTATTGAAAAGGTTGAGTTTGGTGTAACAGAGCTTCTCATTTTCCCCATCTTCAGGTGATTAAAGTAATGAAAAAGGTGTTTTCCTTTCATTATTTGCGAAGACTTAAATCCTAGTATAAATAGACCAGCAATTAACAGAGAGCAAGGTTATATTTGGAGTAAGTTTAAAAACACCTAGGGAGAAACACGTCTATGTGGAAATAAGTCATTTCCGTTCCAATAGCCAAAGGTACAACACATGAGAGGCTCTTTTTATAATAAAGGGTTTTATACTAACTCTGAGATTCAGAACCTAAAAGAGGAGTTATTTGCATACATTATGGGCAGTGTATGATATTTATTGAATTTCTGACAAATGCATATGTGATACAAACCAAATAATGTGTAGTAACATAATCTGGCTTTTTCTTTTCTTTTTTTTTTTTTTTTTTAATGGACTGATTGGGCATGGAGAAGATCTTTCTTGGATAAATTTCATGTGCCCTAATCCTAACTGTAATAGAGTGACTCTGCGAAAGAGTATATTAAGTGAAAAGAGAAGAATGAAGGAAACACTGGAAGGTAAAGAGAGGGAAAGTAGGTTGGCGGAAGTCTAGTTGAGAATTATGTGGTGCTCACATTCCTGGGCCATAGTCAGGGACAGTCATACGTGTCCGGTTACAGACAGAGAAGGCAGTTACATTTGTATCCTGCAGCCTGTGGCCTTCCTCACTGCTGTCCTCCTGGTGTTTCCTCCATAGCAAGCTGTGACCTTACTGAACTCTGATCACCTCACACCTGCTTCCTCTCGGTCTCCTAAGGCTGGTCTTCTCTAGAATTATCCCCATTATCCATACCTATTCTCATAGTTCCCACAAACAACCTCAAAAGTAGCCTCACCTGTATACTTTCAGGATCCCGGTCTCTGGAGTTAAACTAATATCTTCACAATTGCAACACATGTGTTAGAGACCAACAACAAAACATGTGTTAAAGGTTCCCAGTGCATCACTGCTGCTGTGTGTATGGGAAGGAGCGTGGTATAGCAAGAAAGCTCCAGTTGGGCTGGCTGCCGTGACTGACTCTGCCACTCATCAGCTTGGTGGCCCTGGTCATGAATCTGACCTCTTAGGACAGTAATTTGGTCTGAATCAAGGACTCTTTGAAGTTCTAAGGAAATCAAAGTTGTTCAGTCTCCTGGCACAAAACAGACACCAGACACTCTTCACCATGCCTAGGTGGGCATTTAGACTACAGTAGTGTTTTGAAGATAATGGCTTCAGGAAGATATTAAATCTAACTGGAATCTAACTGTGGGTGAGTTGCAGGTTTGGTAGCAGTCTGGTTGGTCAGACATTTAGTCAAAGGGATGTTTTGGTGCCTCTAAATTTACCCCATCTTTATCATCTTATAAAATCTGGCCCTGGGTCTATCATATGTCTTAGAAATGACTTGCCATGTTGAAATTACTTTTTGAGAGAGAGAGAAAAGAAAGAAAATAGAAGTTGTGGTATGCAAAATACCCCCCACCCCGCCCATGGATGTCTACACGTTAATAGTCAGAATATGTGAGTATTTTACCTTACGTGGCAAAAGGATCTTTGCAGATATGATCGTGTGATTTGGGGAGATTATCCTGGACCATCTCTGTGAGTCCAGTCTAATTACATGGTTTTGAAGGTGGAACTTTTTCCAGCTATGATCAGAAAGGGAGATGACCATGGTAAAAGGCTCAGAGAAATCTGTCATTGTTGGATTTGAAGATAGGGGAAGGGGACCATGAGCCAAAGAATGTGAGAAACCCCTGGAAGGTGGAGAAAACCAAGTGCAGATTCTCCTCTTGGGTTCTGGAAAGGGGGGCAGCCCACTCACACACCTTGATTTTAACTCAACGAGACGTCTGTTAGACTCCCACCCCCAGAACTGTACGATAATCAGTTTGCATTATTTTAAGTCACTATGTTAGTGATGGTTTCTTATGGCAACAATAGGAAACTGATACAGAAGTGGCCGGGCATGCTAGCTCATGCCTGTAATCCCAGCACTTTGGGAGGCGGGTGGATCAAGAGGTCAAGAAATTGAGACTGTCCTCGCCAGCATGGTGAAGCCCTGTCTTTAATAAAATAGGGGAAAAAATTAGCTGGGTGTGATGGTGCATGCCTGTAGTCCCAACTACTCAGGAGGCTGAGGCAGGGAAATCGCTTGAACCCAGGAAGTGAAGGTTGCAGTGAGCCAAGATTATGCCACTGTACTCCAACCTGGTGACAGAGCAAGTCTCTGTCAAAACAAAAAAAAAAAAAAAAAAGAAAAGAAAACTAATACAGAAGTTTAAAAATAATGTGTTAACAGGTGAAAAGAAATACAAGATGACTTCACAAGTCCTAGAAAAACCTAAAAAGCCCTATTCCTAATGCATGGATGTGAGAGAATGATTTCCCTAAGAGCATGTCCGGGGTAGACAAGTGACATGCTGCTCGCCTGAGTGCCACCCCTTGGCATTTGGCTTTAAAAGTGTCACAAACTGCCCTGACTGTGCAGGCTGGAAGTGGCAGCTCAGATTAAGCCTCCGCGGCCACAGCAGCTGTGGAAACAGCAGGAAGAGCCCTAGAAATGGAGCGCCTTGATGGGGAGATCTTTGCACATGGGCACCAGGGTCCAGCCTTGTTATTATTAGAGAAGAAGTAAGGCAGACAAACTCCAGGGGAGAGCAGAGCACCCTGGCGTGAACACAGGAAGGGAAAGGAGCAAAGCCAGGCTGGGCGCCAGGGAGGGCAACCCGAGCAGGTGGAAGAGGCTGGGCTGACAGTCAGATGTTCTCCACTGCCCGGCTCAGCAGCCTGAGGCCCGCAAGCCACCGGAGAGGAGGAGACAGCACGTGGGGGGCTGAGAGCAGTGTTGCCGAAAAGCTGGCAGGAAACAGGAGAGAAGGATGGCCACTCCTTTTGGCCTCTGCCTTGGTGGAGTACAGGCCCCCACAGCTGTGACAGAGACAGCAGTGACAGCCACCATAGCAAAGAGACAGATTTCTCATCCTCAAATGACAAGGGCAGGTTTTCGACACAGGATTAAAGAATGAACAGAAGAAAGGCAGATCCCATGAAATCTGATGGCAGATGTGGCTTTTTTAAAGCACCAGCCAGGACAGTCATTGAGGGCTGGCCTTTTGAGGTTTCATATGTGTGACATGCTGCACATTTGCTGGTATGTTCTTTGTGTCTGTGTCCCAGAATCAAGGTGAAGGTGGGGCACTGCCGCAGTACAACTCAGCCTCCTGTGCTGGCTTCAGTGCAGACAGCAATTCTGTCTCCAGCAGCCAGATAGCTGAACCAGACCAAAAAACAGCCAGAGTGAGAGGCTGGCTGCTGCTCCGCTTCCTGCCTTCTGTGCGGTCCTCACTGTGTAGGGATCTTAGTGGCCTTCCCTCAGTAGCTACCTCCACCTGCTCATGTCCCTGGTGCTGATGCCAGGCTTCATGGCAGAGTAAATCCAGCCAACCCATGGTTCTGTGTTTCTCTCAAAAATGAAGACTGCATGGAGAAATAACATCCAGAAACAATGTAAAGAAAGAAGCTAGACAGAGTGAAACACAGCCTGCATTTCAACACCTTCCATCCTTCCCTTCATGTAAGATTTCAGTGGGTTATATGAGACTCAACTTTAATCATTTCTTTCGTCCTTTCTCTAGCCTGTACAGTTTCTGAAAAGGGAAAGAAAAGAATGACAGAAAAGCAGGAAACTAAACAAGAGAGAGGCAGAGAGGGAGAGAAAGAAGCTATGGGCTAGATAATCCACAAATAGGAATAATCACCCCTTGAAAAACTGAAAGCCATAACAAATGCCTTGAGGAAGAAGGTGGTGTCATTGGGAAATTGAAGTAAGAGGGACAAGTTGTTATGCAGGGCAAGGGTGTGCAGAGAAGGAGGTGAACAGGGGCGGGGGGTGAGCAGAGGAGGAGGGGAGCAGGGGAGGAGGGTGTGCAGGGGAGGAGGGTGAGTGGAGGAGGGTGTGCAGCAGAAGAGGGTGATTGGAGGAGGGTGTGCAGGGGAGGAGGGTGTTCAGGGGAGGAGGGCGAGCAGGGGAGGAGGGTGTGCAGGGGAAGAGGGTGAGTGGAGGAGGGTGTGCAAGGGAGGAGGGTATTCAGGGGGAGAGGGTGTGCAGGGGAGGAGGGTGTTCAGGGGAGGAGGGTGTGCAGGGGAGGAGGGTGTTCAGGGGAGGAGGGTGTGCAGGGGAGGAGGGTGTCCAGGGGAGGAGGGTGAGCAGGGGAGGAGGGTGATCAGGGGAGGCGGGTGATCAGGGGAGGTGGGTGAGCGGGGGAGGTGGGTGAGCGGGGGAGGTGGGTGAGCAGGGGAGGAGGTGGGTGCACAGGGGAAGAAGGTGAGCAGCGGAAGAAGGGGGTGCACAGGGGAGGAGGGTGAGCAGGGGAGAAACGTGAGCGGGGAGGAGGGTGAGTGCAGGGGAGGAGGGTGAGCTGGGGAAGAGAGTGAGTGCAGGGGAGGAGGGTGAGCAGGGGAGGAGGGGGTTGCACAAGGGAGGGGGGTGAGCAGATGAGGAAGTGAACACAGGAAGAGTCTGAGCAGAGGAGGTGAGCATGGCAGGAGGGTAAGCAGGGGAGGAAGGTGAATAGAGGAGGTGGTGAACACGTACTGGGGTTGGTGGGGAGGGCGAGCAGAGCATGTGGGCAACAAAGCCAGGGCCAGGAGCTCTAGCCCAGTAGACCTGCTGTGGGGCCCTAGTACCTCATAATTCTTGGCATAAAGTCACCACTTTGCAGGGCTCTGTAACCCAGCTTCAGCCCGGACCCTGGGGGCAGAGTTGTCATACTTGTATAGATGTACTTCAAAGCATTCAAGTATATGCCACTCTGTTGCTTGGGGGCTCCCAGTGAGCAATAGCTGTGAGCCTGATACTTAAGGGAAATTTGCCCAGGCATGGAAGGAACAGGCGGAGAGAAAATAAGAGAAGCGGATGAGGCACAGATGCAATCTAACTCAGATCCATCTAACTCGCGTGCAATCTAATGCGGACATAATGCAGAGTGAGAAACTCGGGGGCTGGACAGACCAGAGTGGAGGAGTGGCTTGGCTTGCAGATGCGTCCTCCCTCCTGCCTCTCTGTCAGGCCTTAATGAGGGGAGATCCTGTCATTTAAGAGCCTGGGAGCATTCTGGGTACAGGCCAGAGGTGCCTCCTTTGTGCACACAAGCCTTTAAAACAGCCTGGATTTATTGTGGCTCTTAAGTGGCCCGGGCTAATGGCTTGGCATGGATAATGTCTTGGTTTAATTGGTTATTGTGAAAGCTGCTTGTTTCTACTGTGGAATCTCTTGTTCCAGCCTTTGGAGCAATCCCTCACAGCCTTCCTGAATCAATACAGCCCTCACTCAGGGCCAGCCAGACTGCTTTGGAGGCAGTGCCCACAGCGGGGAAAGAGACCCTCCCACAGGATTGCTCAGATCCCCAGCAGACACTGGGCTCTGAGGCAGTAGCCTGCTTCTGGTGACTCTGATGGTTCACATGTGTAGTCCGTGGGCTAGAGACACTTTTATTGATGACCTACTCTTGAGGGTGTTTTTGCAAGGAAAAGTTAAAGGGGTGCAGATAGAACTGCACAAGGGAAGCTGGATGCAGTGGCTCATGCCTGTAATACCAGCACTTAGGTGGGAAGCTGAAGTGGGAAGTTTGCTTGAGTTCAGGAGTTCAAGGACAACCTTAGTAACATAGCAAGACCTTGTCCCGACAAAAAGTTTTAAAAGTAGCCAGGTGCAGTGGCATGAGCCAGTAGTCCCAGGTACTAGGGAGGCTGAGGTAGGAGGATTGCTTGAGCACAGAGGTTGAGGCTGCAGTGAGCTATGATCATGCCACTGCACTCCAGCCTGGGCAACAGAGCAACAAAGAAGGTCTCTAAAAAATTTTTTGAAACAAACAACTGTAAAAGGAAGTCAGAAACTGTCTCCCTTCTCACAGAAGCAAAAAAAAAGCTCATCAAAGCAACAGGTGGATTCATGCAGAGCCAGACCAGGCCACTGAGGCAGTAGAAAGGACAGCTTCTGCAAAGGAAAGCGACATTCAGGTTTCCAGGAACAAAGAGGCCAGAGGATCCTCATCCTTAACTAAATAGCATTTCTTTCCAGGCTCACAATATTTCTCTTAAGTCTTCCTAAAGCTTTTGACCTTAAATATATTTTGTTCTTATTCTTTTTTAAGGTATGTGACATATCCTAAACTTTGTGATTGGAAAGCAGCCTGTCTGGAAGTGGTTTTAGAGCCGGGCACACTGTTGTGGTTATGCGTTGACAGGTCACCCCCCCCAACCCCGGTGGACCATCAGCCCCTGAGCAGTTTACGGCAGTGATGGGGACTTACTTCTCTGTGTGCCCCAGACCTGACGTGGTTCCTGGCAGCCTAACATGTCTCATTGATGTTGAATGAATGCTCCCAGGAAGAAGGAGCAGAGGAAAACACTGAACTGTAAAGCCATATCTTAATTTGTGTATCTGCTATTTTTCTGTCCGCTTATATATCTGTATCATATAAATAACCAAACTGAGATCACATGCAAAGAATTTAGAAAATCAAGTAGTGTGAAGTACAAGTTGCAGAATATTTTTAAGTGGAATCTGCTGGAGTAAATCTCAAATTATAACACTTAAAACGGCAACAACATAAGACAAAGCCTGATGAGCCTTTCAGGCAGGCTTGCTTCTTCTATTATCTCACACAGAACTCTATTTGAGATTTGCCATATGCGACAAGTCGGCTCCTGAGCCTGTGTGGTTTTAGATTATACTTGTTTCCAGAGTTGGAATGATTGATTGAGATCTCTTTAATTCACACCTTGGTGGTGGTTCTGTCCTTTTTTCTATTATGCTTTCCTATGTCATGAACATCTTTAGTGCAGTGATGCCAGTTGGCATGTTGTGGGAAAGAATGTTAAGTTTCAGTGTGGAAGGTGACTGAATCCCTGGCTGATGGGCTGAATTCTTCCCCAGGGACCAGTGGAAGGACGAGCTGCCTGAGCTAGCCGTCTCCAATACGGAGTTCACACACCCCAGGCCCAATGAACCAAAGGGACAAA